>NC_134483.1:257343818-257553818 GCF_040206685.1 Ascaphus truei
AAAAATGTAATAAAGGAAGTGGATGTACGGTATGCAGTAAAAGCAGAAAGAAATGTATGAGTAACTTGACAAACAAGTGATAATGGTATTCATTTATGTGTGCCTTGCAGTTATTTTTCAACCAGGTCTGTTCTAGCGTAAACAATGCCTGCATAAGAAATGTTTGTCAAATAAAATGGTGTGTTGCCTTTGACAAAGGCGTGAAAGACAGAATACAGTTGTAAATTACTGTAATTGTGCCAAGCTTTTTGCAATCTGTGTATTACATGTGTCACAATTGTGCATGGTTGTCATACAAAACAAAGGTCTACCTACAAGTATCTAATAGATTTTCACATGCTGCATAACCAGCAACTCCTTTTAAAATCTGAAGGAAAAAAACAAAAAGCAATCTTACCTGTGTGAAGTTAAAATAACAGACCTTCCCTCTTTAATAATGCTAAGTATGCAATCCCACAGAAAACGCCGAGCCTTTGGATCCATTCCTGTGGTTGGTTCATCCTAACACATAAAAAAAAGAAATCACGCACAGAGAAATATGGTTAAAGTAATATTTCACCAATGATGACTGCTAGCAAATAGAGATTTAGAGATCTGCATTCAGCCCAGTAATTTATTTATTTATTTATAAAATATTTTACCAGGAAGTAATACATTGAGAGTTACCTCTCGTTTTCAAGTATGTCCTGGGCACAGAGTAAAACAAATAATACATGGTTACAAGTACAGTTACATAAATGAACAAGGTATACATTATATACAAGACATTGCATGCACAGTTAAAGAAAATATATATTATGAGCGTATGAAACAGTTACAGACCAGATTAAAGTGTGAGACAGCCTTAGATTTGAAAGAACTTAAGCTGGTGGTGGATATGAGAGTCTCTGGTAGGTTGTTCCAGTTTCGGGGTGCACGGAAGGAGAAGGAGGAACGTCCGGATACTTTGTTGAGACTTGGGACCATGAATAGTCTTTTGGAGTCTGATCTCAGGTGATAGGTGCTGCATGTGGTAGGGGTGAGGAGCTTGTTCAGATAGCTGGGTAGCTTGCCCAGAAAGTATTTGAGGGTGAGACAGGAAAGGTGAACTTTGCGCCTGACTCTAGTGTTGACCAATCTAGTTCTTTGAGCATTTCGCAGTGATGTGTGTTGTAGTTGCATTGGAGAACAAAATGACAAATTGAATTGTAGAGGGTGTCAAGTTTGCTAAGGTGGGTTTGAGGAGCCGAGCCATATACTATGTCTCCATAGTCAATAATTGGCATTAGCATCTGCTGTGCAATACGCTTTCTGACCAGGAGACTTAGGGAGGATTTGTTCCTGTAAAGTACCCCTAGTTTGGCATAGGTCTTGGTTGTCAGGGTATCAATGTGCATTCCGAATGTTAAGTGGGAGTCAAACCATAAGCCCAGGTATTTAAAACTAGTGACAGGTGTTAGGGTGGTGTTAGCGTTGGTTCTAATCAGGAGCTCAGTCACTGGAAGCTTTACAAATTTAGTCTTGGTCCCAAATACCATTGTTACAGACTTGTCAGTGTTTAAAAACAGTTTGTTTTGGGAAATCAAGTTTTCGAGTCTCAAAAAGTCAGACTGAAGTGTGTGTTGAAGGTTAGAGAGGCTATGGCTGTGTGCATATAGGATTGTGTCATCTGCATACATGTGTATTGAGGCTTCCTCACAAGCTGTGGGAAGATCATTAATGAACACTGAGAAGAGTAGGGGCCCCAGAACAGAGCCCTGCGGGACACCACAGGTGATATCCAGGGGGTTGGAGTTAGAGCCTGAGATGGACACATGTTGGGATCTTCCTGATAGGTAGGACTGAAACCAGTTTAAAGCATGTTTCCCTATTCCAGAGCTCTGGAGTTTGTTAAGCAGGATAGCATGATCAAATGTGTCAAAAGCCTTTGCAAAATCTAGGAATACTGCACCAGTGAGTTGTCCCTGTTCCATTCCACACTGGATTTCATTGCAAACTTTTAGCAGGGTAGTTACGGTGGAGTGTTTGGGACGAAACCCAGACTGGAATTGGTTAGGGAAATTTGTCTTGGTGTAGAAATCGCTTAATTGGGAGTGGACACATTTTTCCATTACTTTGGATAGAATTGGGAGAAGTGAGATTGGCCTGTAGTTTGAGACAGTGTTTTTGTCCCCACTTTTGAAGATTGGGACAACTCTGGCAGTTTTCCAGGTCTTAGGGATATGGCCTGCAGACAGGATAGAGTTGCAGTGACTGTCACAAGAGACCAGGCATTTACACCATTTATACAGGGATCATAACACTGAGCAAAACAAGGTGGTAAAATAAATTGTAATTTATTCACTTAAAATAGGCTAAGCACAATGAATCACAAAATACATGAGAAGAACACTGGGGGTCTGGGGCTGAAAACTAGACTTTCCTAGCTTAAATAGAATGTAAAACAAAGTATTTGGTTGAGCGGGCCTTGTGCCGAAATTTCCTGGAACTCAAATTGGCATGAAGTTCCAGATGCCACCGTTGTATCTGCTCTGGAAAAGTTGAAATAACTTGACCACGACTTAGCTCCAAACGTCCTGGAACTATTTTCGACTTGACCTCCAAGCCGCGACCGCTATGTTCAATTCTAAGAACCTGGGCGCAAAAAGTGGGACATAGAAAATTTCTTGACTTGAAATTTCTGAAGCTGGCTCGCTGCTATTTCTCCTTGAGCATCTTTTGGTATATTCAAATTTGCCGCTGCTTTTCTGGTGCTTAGAATCTGATCACTGGATTGGCTGAGGCATCCTTATAGTAATTCAGAGTTCATTCATGAAATAATACAGCCAATCCGAGCGTGGGGGGATTCCTACCAGCTAATCAGAGCGCTGCCAGTCTACCAAAGCCAGGCAAGCATGGATTCAGCATTGGACAAGAGCACCCGCTAAGTTAGGCTCCTCAAAGTCTGGGCTGGGGCAAATGGTGGTCCGAGGACTTCCATTCATCCCAGGACATGAGTATTTGAGGCTAACTCCAGTACCCATATGGCTTTCACACTTGGCAACCTCTGAGGCTTTCATGTCCGGGACAGAGCAGACTTGATGGCACCACGCTTAGTAGCCAAATGGTCTCTCGGAACCTTGGACCTGGAAGTCCCAGCTCAGATACCGTGCACAAGCATATACACACTTTAATTATACTGGTTTAATAAAATATATATGTACAAGAAAGGTGAGGGAGTTGGTTGAAGACAGCAGAACACTGTAGGTGAACAGCAGCCCATGCAGTCTATGGCTGCTGTGTTATTGGGCAAAGGTTGCCCATTAATTGCCATTGTAGCAATCCATGCACATATTGTCAATCAATGGCTTTATTGTCAAATGTTTGTTTATATTTAAATGTCATGTATTTTATTTTGTGTTTCTTTTTCTTTTTTATTTTGCCCATTCATTGCCATTGTGGTAATCCATGCCCATTTTGTAGCATGGTTTACCACAGTGACAATCAATGAGTTGAGGGGTTGGGGAAAGGGGTTAATTTCTCCAGGGAGGTGTTTAGTGGGAGGGTTAACCATTTATTACCATAGCGATGAACTTTTATTTACTATATGCTGGCTGTTAATGTTTTATGTTTAATGGGATAATGCGATATTATCCAAATCTGGATATTAGGAATGTTGCCCATTATTGTACTGTACAGATGCAGCAACGAGTATCTGAACACTTGCCTTTGAAAATCTGAGGCAATCTCCAAGTAATGCTGCAACATTTCTGCAAACAGACTAATGGCCAATCAGATTAACACAGCAGGGGTTCCTGGCAATCTCATTCAGTTTGAATGGGACTGCCAGGGACCCCCGCTGTGTTAATCCGATGGGCCATTACTCTGTCTGCAGAAATGTCACAGAAATGTTGCAGCATTACTGGGGTATTGCCCTAGATTTTCCTAGGCAAGTGTTCGATACTTGTGGCTGCATCAGTATGTGTTGGGGGAGGGGGGATGTGTTGGGGGTAGAGGGGTGGGTAGTAGGATTGTTGTATTTTTTTTTTAACGTATATATTTTTATTTTTTCAGAAAACATAATAACATATAAAGGGGGAAGGGAGTGGGGGGGAGGGGGGTACAGAAAATAAAAGGGTTATGGGGTGGGGGGGTAGGGCAGTGGGGTAGCATCCATCACTGGCTTCATGCAGGAAGCAAACATTCTACAGTATGATACTTGTCACATCCTATGCTAGGTCTAGATCTACCTAACCCTTAGTAGTTATTACTGGTTTCCTTACTATTTTATGGTTCCTATTGGGTTCTTCCATATGTAGGTCTCCCAGGGGTCCCATATTGTCAGGAAGGAGTTGTGTCTGTCATGTATTAGGCTTGTAAGTCTCTCCATCGTCATTATGTAGTTTATTTTGTGCAATACCTCATTGATCGGGGGTGGGTCGTTCTTTTTCCAATGTCTTGCTATTAAATTTTTGGCTGCGGAGAGGATCTGCGTTATCAAAAAGTCTATTTTTCTCTCAAGTCCGTCTGTCGGTTTTAGTAAGAGCACTGTTTCTATGTCCCATGTTAGCTCTACCCCTGTTGTTTCTTCTATTAGGCGTCTAACTCTTCCCCAGAATAGGATGATTTTGGGGCAGGTCCACCATATATGTTTAAATGTGCCTATTTGGCCGCAGTTACGCCAGCACATTGGGGAGGTTAGCGGGAAAAAGGAATGGAGACGGGCTGGTGTGTAATACCATCTGTGTAGGACTTTCAGGTTGGTTTCTCTGATTAGGGAACATCGGGAAGCTTTAGCTGTCCTTTCGTGGATTTCTGCCCAGTCCTCTTCCTCCAGGGAGTTTCCTATGTCGTGTTCCCAGTCTAGAATGTTTTTGCTTGTTTGGTCGTAATATTGTTTTAAAAGTACCTGATAGAGTTGGGCAATCGTTCCTTTATTGTAGTGACCTCTTCGGTATAGGCTCTCAAAGTTGGTGAGTGGCCTATTCCAAGTGTCGCTTGGTTGGATTGAGGAAACATAGTGGGCCAGTTGTATGTATTGGAATATTTGTGTGGTTGGGATGTTATATTCCTCTCTTATTCCCATGAATGATTTAACTTTCCCTCCCTGTTGCATGTCTCCTAACCTAGAGAGCCCTTTCTCTTCCCATTGCTTAAAGATATTTGAGTTGTGAGCTGGTGTAAATTCGGGATTGGCTCCAATGGGTGTTAGGGGTGAGGGAATGGAGGAGATTTGCCTGTGTTTGCAGTTTTTATCCCAGATGTCCAGAGAGTGCAGTAAGACTGGGTGGGCTCTATAGGCTGTTTGTCTGTTCCCCTTTTTTACCCATAGAAGAGACGCTAACTCCTTTGTCCCTGCTTCCACTCTCTCTATATCCACCCACGGCTTTTTCCCTGGGGCTGCGGACCAATAGATTAGCGGACTTAGTCTAGCCGCTTCATAGTACTTTGTTAAGTCTGGTTGGCCCAGGCCTCCTCTTGCCTGGGAGAGAGCCATCAGTTTCTTCTTTATCCTAGGTTTTCTGCCGTTCCATATAAATTTGGTTATCTCTTTTTCCAAATCTCTTATTACGTAGGCTCGAACCGTAACGGGGAGCACTTGGAATAGATAAAGTATTCTAGGTAGTAAGGTTCATTTTCACTGATATTATTTTACCCGTCCACGATATCTGGTATCTTGACCAAGATTCCAGGTCTTTTTTCAAGTTTTTAATAAGATTCGGGTAGTTTGCTCTGTACATACAGTATCATCGTATGTTCTCGTAATGTATATTCCTAGATATCTCATCTTGTCTGGCTTCCATTTAATTGGGAATTTTTTCTTTAGTGCGCTTTCTAGTTCTGGAGGTATGTGCAGGCCTATACCCTCTGATTTTGTGTTGTTCACTTTGAAGTTTGAGAGTGTGCCAAATTCGTCTAGTGTGTCAAATAGGTTTTTTTTAATGAAGTATCTAGGTTAGTCAGGGAGAGTAAAGTGTCGTCCGCAAATAGCGAAATTTATATATATTGTTTCCTATTGGGACACCCTCTATCCCTTGGTTCTCTCGTATTCTTGAGGCTAATACCTCTATGCACAGAGCGAATAGCATTGGGGAGAGTGGACACCCTTGCCTGGTACCGTTTGAAACTGCGAATGGTTCTGATGTGTAGCCTGAGGTGCAAACTGTGGCTATTGGGTTGGAATATAGCGCCTTTATGCCTTTAATAAAGTTTCTATGTATGCCCATCTCTCTGAATACCCGGAAACATATATTGTTTTATTTTAATGTTTATTGGGGGTAGAGTGGGTGGATGAAGGTGGTAGTTGGCCCATCCTGGTGAAACTACCCCATTCACCCACCTTCTCTATCCCTGATAAACCAGGTTCTCTGGCTTAAACCCTTCATTGCCTTAGGCATTTTTTTTTTTTTCTTTTTTTCTTTTCTCTCCTCTCTCTCTCTCCTCTCTCTCTCTCTCTCTCTCTCTCTCTCTCTCCTCTCTCTCTCTCTCTCTCTCTCTCTCTCTCTCTCTTCTCTCTCTCTCTCTCTCTCTCTCTCTCTCTCTCTCTCTCTCTCTCTCTCTCTCTCTCTCTCTCTCTCTCTCTCTCTCTCTCTCTCTCTCTCTCTCTCTCTCTCTCTCTCTCTCTCTCTCTCTCTCTCTCTCTCTCTCTCTCTCTCTCTCTCTCTCTCTCTCCTATTCCCTATTAAAAGTGGTACGAGACAGGGATGTCCGCTTTTGCCCCTGCTATTCCCCTTATGCATCGAACCACTCGCAGCGCAAATTCGGAGTAACGCTAATATCTCTGGGGTACAGATCCATTCGCAGGAGCACAAAGTGGCTCTGTACGCGGATGATATTATTCTAAAGCTTACCAAGCCGCTCATCTCGTTGCCCAATCTGTTCGAGCTTCTAGAGCGTTTTGATAGAACTCAACTTTGAGTTTAGGTGGCGCCCCTCCTCCATGAAATACCTAGGAGTGCAGATCACAAAAAAGACGAGCTCCTTATATTCGGCAAACTATCCCAAACTGTTGAGGACTCTCAAAAAAGAGCTACAGGAGTGGAAGGCATATGGTATTTCTTGGTTGGGGAGGATCTATAGTGTCAAGATGAACATCCTTCCCCGAATTCTATATCTGTTCCAAACTCTCCCGATTGCCGTGGTTAGAGCAGACATTGCAGGACTCCAAAAAGCTATTTCTCAATTTATTTAGAAAGGTAAAAAACCACGGATTAAAGTAAAAATTATGCAGAAAGCTAAGGAAGCTGGTGGCCTGGCAGTTCCGAGCGTCATATCCTACTATAAAGCGGCACAATTGTGCCAAATCACGCAGTGGCATGGTGACCCGGGGCTCAGGAGGTAGGTGGCACTGGAGAAGGAGGTGTGCGCCCCGCTTGAGCTCAGGGACCTGATCTGGTACCCGAGGACACGGGTGAAGGATGTACTCATTCCTCTGTCCTCTGTGCTCAACTCACTCTCGGTCTGGGAGGCTTCTAAAAGTAGCTGCTCTTTGACCTCCAAACACACACTGATGGCTCCTTTATATGGCAACCCGGACTTTGCTCCTGGGCTGGCAGAAAAATGCTTCCCGCGCTGGCGGCAATTAGGGATTAGTCGATTGAAGGACCTGGAGGTTAAAGGCAAGATCAAATCTTTTGAACTATTACAGTCAGAAACGGACTTACCTAACACTGATTTTATGAGGTACCTCCAGGTCCGGGCATTCTATAACGCACATCCGGTGAGACCACCGTTGACTAAATTCGAACAGCTCTGCGTGCGCGGAGCAGACACGCGGGGACTGATCTCTGCCTTGTACAGAGAAGTGGTGAATACTGACTCAGACAGGACAGTCAAACCCCGTTTCGTGGTACAATGGGAAGAGGATCTCCAGGCTCAACTAGAGGACGAGGACTGGGCCGCGGTGTTCAAGGCTGCGGCCTCGAGCTCCATATGCACGACGTTGAAGGAGAACTCATATAAGGTATTATTAAGGTGGTATCTCACCCCAATCAGATTAGCTAAATTCATCCGGGGCGCTTCCCCGCTCTGCCCCAGGCAGTGCGGGGAACAAGGGGATCTGGTGCACATGCTGTGGTCTTGCCCGAGAATAGTGCCGGTCTGGACCCAGATCCGAGATTGGCTGCAGAGGATCTTTTTAGGGCTCAAAATTCAGCTGGACCCGTGGCTATTTTTATTAGGTAAACCTACAAACGAGGTATCTAGATCGGGTAACAAGCTGATAGCACATTTTGCTACTGCTATGCGGTGCGAGACCGCAGCACTGTGGAATCAGAATGCGATTCCTTCTATTGATAAAATCAGAAACAGAATTTGGTTCATTTGCAGAATGGAGAAGTTAACAAGTTTAGTTAACGACTCAGCCGATATGGCTTTGATAGAGATAGGTGGGTTCTCCTTGGATGTTGGGCTGGGAGCGGGACGTGACGATCGGACAGTAGGGCTCCCCCTCAGGTATTGCGGTGGTCCGATTCAATGATCAATGAAAAACTGATGTGAACCGGGTTTGGACTCCCCTGAGAGGTGGACTGGAGCAGAGCAACGGCAGTTGTGGTGCAGGACTCCTGAGAAACGATGGAACAGCGATTCTCCCAGGCCGCTCCCCCATCCCTACCCCCTCCCCCTCCCCGCCATCCTCCCCCTTTTGCCCTGTCCCTAGATGTTGTCGGTCTCTTTGTCCTGTCCTGTGGTCCCCCCAATGTCCGTCCGTTCTTCGTAAATTGTTCCTGTAAGTTTGGTGTATACCTGAAACACTTGACAATATGCTGTAATCTATGATGTGTATGCACAAAAAACTAATAAAAACAAAGTTGAAAAAAAAAAAAAAAGACCCTATGTGAGATTGGGTAGGGGAAAAAGGGTTACATTTGGAGGCGCTGCCGAAATTAATCAGGACAGGTTTTCACAGAAGCAAAACGGGAAGATTAAAATGTATGCTTTCAGTGAGAGTGCTAAAGAAGGAGGGAGTCTAGGGGTAGTCAGGAGAACGAAAACCTCGCAAAGCACACCCTAGATGGCCCTAAAAGGTGAATAGGTCTGGAGACATAGGGCTATTGGTGTCCTAGTCATGCCTAAAGAGGGTAGCCTTGTTAACCTGGGTCAGGAACTTCTGGAGAGGGTCTGTGATACTGGCAGCCAAGAGGAGGTGATGCCCAAGTGCTGCAGGGAGAACCCTGAGTACTTCTAGCCCATAGCCAGACTACGAACCACAGAGTGCTCAAACTGGACTATCATCGTGTGCAGTGTACAGAGATAGAGTTTTGACTAGCCTGGGGTATGCTAAATTATCACTGGTTTGAGCTGAGATGGAGTGCAGTATGTACCGAGGAGCGAGTCTCCCTAAAAGCGGTGAGGGTTGAGCTACAGTAAAAGTGGTGGGATCACCAAAGATGGCACCTGCCCAGCAGAGAAGCGCAGTGAGTGATGTATGTGGAGCTAAAATGGTGTTACGTCGGTGCTGCCCGCAGACCAGACCCGTCCCCTGAGCTGAAGGGGGAAGTGGTAATACACGCACCCGCAGCAAAGGTGTGGTATGAAGCGTTGCCAGGCCAGGTGTAGTAAGTTAGACATGGCCTGGCGGTACCGGTTGTAAAGATAGAGTGATGAATGCTTTGCCGAGGTCAGGGAGTGGAGAGTGGAGATAGGTCGTAGTCCAAGCCGTGTTCAAGGGGTTACCAGAGTGAGCGTTGTCCAAGGGGTGCCGAGATCGAGAGCCAGAGGGGGTAGTCGTACAAGCCGCATCAGAACCTGTGAAAACACTGAGAGAATCCAGAAGTACTTCCATACAGAGACTATGTCGAGCGACGAGTGATGGGAAGCACAAGCATAATAAAGCTGGGCAGGCAAATGGGAAAAGGGGGCAGGCCTGGAGGACTGCAAGGAGTCTTCCCTGATAGGAGGGAGGTGTTACAGCCCAGCTGAGTGTAATCCTTGTTTTGCATGGAACTGTGGTTAAAAGGGCTCTGTTAGGCGTGTGCTCTGTAAGCTGGGAATGCATGCACATAACGTCTGGGGCTGGCGTGCGTGTAGGTGTGCGTGCAGGAGGGCGTGGGCGCGCCCGGCGCTGAGCAGAGGAATCGCCGAGGGGAGTAATCCCGCGATGGCGGCAGGGGCGAGGAGCCGTGGAGGCCGGTAAGGCAGGATTGTTTTGTGTGTCCAGGGGCTCCCTGCGGAGAGGGAGTGCTCTGTGTGGGAAGCGAGGAGAACGCAGATTCCTGACAGTACCCCCCTCTTCAGGAACGGCCTCAGTACGGTCCAAGAACGGTTTCTCTGGAAACTTTTTCCTTAAGGACTTAAGAAGGGCCGGGGCATGAATGTCCTTTGAAGGTACCCATGATCTCTCTTCAGGGCCAAAGCTCTTCCACTGCACCAAGAACTGGAGCTGACCCCTGGATAGGGGAGAATCCAAAAGAGAGTGAACTTCGTATTCCTCGTTATTTTGTACAGTAATGGGATCCGGTTTACGAGTCTGATCCGGAAAGAAGTGACTGGAGATGAATGGTTTTAAGAGGGACACATGAAAGACATTGGGAATCTTCATACTGGGTGGTAGTTGGAGCCGGAATGCCACAGGATTGATTTGTTCACAAATAGGGAAGGGTCCCAGGAACTTAGGTGCCAGTTTAGGAGATGGTACCTTGAGGTGGATATTCCTAGAGGAGAGCCATACCAAATCCCCTGGTTTGTAACTGGGTGCCGAACGACGACGACGATCGGCCTGTAGTTTCGATCTGCGGGAGGAGTTGAGAAGGGTAGACTGAATCCTGGACTATGCGGTTTGGAGGGAAGAAATGCGTTCATCTACGGCTGGTACTCCAGAAGGAATGTTGGGGATGGGAAGACAGGGAGGGTGGAACCCATAATTTATAAAGAAGGGTGACTCCCGGGTGGACTCGTTTTTTGCAGAATTGACAGCATACTCTGCCCAAGAGAGGAGTTGAGCCCAATCATCCTGGAAATCGAATATAAAACATCTCAGGTACTTCTCCAGGGATTGATTGATTCTCTCCGTTTGTCCATTGGACTGAGGATGATAGGCGGAAGAGAAGGAAGAAGAGATGCCCAATCTCTTCGTGAAAGCTCTCCAAAATTTGGATATGAACTGAGAACCTCTGTCAGAAACAATGGACGAAGTGATCCCATGAATCCGGAAAATCTGCTCCGTAAAGATATCAGCAAGGGCGGGGGAGGTGGGTAATCCTTTAAGTGGAATGAAATGGGACATCTTCGAGAACCTGTCCACGACCACCAAGATAGTGTTCATTCCTCTGGACTTGGGCAACTCCACGATGAAGTCCATAGAAATGTGGGACCAGGGGCGGTCGGGAACTGGAAGGGGTAACAGAAAACCCTGAGGCTTTTGACAGAGAGTCTTGCTTTGAAAGCACGTGGGGCATGCGCAGGTAAAAACCAGAATATCTTGAGACATCCTTGGTCACCAGAAATTCTGACGAATGAGATCAGTAGTCTTCTTAAAACCTGGATGACCTGCAGATTTAGAGGAGTGACCCCAAGACAGGACCTCTGGAAAAAATTTGGATGGTACAAAGAGTTTGTTGTCGGGAACGACCAAGTCCTTGGGAATGCGTCTCTGGGAGTGCAAAATCTTGTCAAGATTCTTGAACGTAGACGTGGCGAGTATCCTCTCATGTGGAAGGATAGTCTCCAACGACTCCTCTGGCCTCTCTACAGAAGAATGTATTCGGGAGAGTGCGTCTGCCTTTACGTTCTTGGTCCCGGGGATATAGGACAGGTGAAAATCGAATCGAGAAAAAAACAGAGCCCAACGAGCCTGTCGTGGACCAAGGCGTCGAGCGTTCTCTATGTAAAGAAGGTTCTTGTGGTCCGTGAGAATAGTAAACGGCTCTTTTGACCCCTCCAGCAGGTGTCTCCACTCTTGAAGAGCCATCTTCACGGCCAGAAGTTCCCTGTTACCCACATCATAATTCCTCTCGGCAGATGAGAATTTTTTGGAAAAATATGCACAGGGATGTAACTTATCTTGGGGCGTGGGTCTCTGGGAAAG
The DNA here is from genome assembly GCF_040206685.1 of Ascaphus truei. Taxonomy (NCBI): domain Eukaryota; kingdom Metazoa; phylum Chordata; class Amphibia; order Anura; family Ascaphidae; genus Ascaphus; species Ascaphus truei. Next base: position 257,355,802 of record NC_134483.1, read on the forward strand.
AACGGCACCAGCGCCACAATCAGAAGCGTCGACCTCCAGGACGAAGGGAAGTTCGATGTTGGGATGACGGAGAATAGGTGTGGATATAAAGGCTTCCTTGAGTGTCTCGAAGGCGGAAATGGCATCGGATGACCAAGCAGAAGGATCAGCTCCTTTTTTGGTGAGCGCAGTGAGGGGTGCCACAATGGTGGAAAAACTCTGTATAAACTTACGATAGTAATTAGCGAACCCTAAAAAACGTTGTATGGCCTTGAGAGAATTGGGTCTTGGCCATTCAGTGACTGCTTGAAGTTTACCGGAGTCCATCATAAACCCCTCATCGGAAATTATATATCCCAGGAACGGAGTAGAGGTCGTATGAAAGGTGCACTTCTCCAGTTTGGCGTACAAATGATGTTCACGGAGATGGGAAAGGACGTAGGAGGTGTGGCGTATATGGTCCTGGAGATCTTTGGAAAAAATCAGGATATCATCCAAATATACAATAACAAAAAAAAAACAAGGGTGATGGGTATCCCAGGAGTGTGAATGGCATCGAGAACTAAGGTCTCCTTGTGCAGATGTGAAGACAGAAGCAAGGAAGCCGTCTCTAAGGAGATGTGGACCGGGGTAAGAGGACGTCCATAGATACTGACGAGTGCGATGGGAACCTTCTTTCTCACTAGTGGTATACGGTTTACCCTGGCGAATTCAAGATCTACGAAGTTTCCTCCAGCTCCTGAGTCAATGAAAGCGGCGGTAGAAGTCTTGAACTTATCGCCTGAAAGGAAGAATGGAAATGTAAGTTTCTTAGGGAGTTCATTTTTTTTGAAGGGGACGTGGAGACATTACACCCAGAGAGAGCCCCTCTGTACTCACTGGGTGTTCCCGTTTCCCATTTCCCGGACACAGTGGACACTCCCGAACCAGATGTTCCATGGATCTGCAGTAGAAACACAATCCCCCGGCGTGGCGGAACTGCCGTATCGGTGTGCGGATGCGTTGTACCCCCAATTGCATTGGCTCTGGCAACTCCAGTGCAGGACGAAGAGGTGTGGTAGTACTTGGGGGAGCAGGAGTGCGGCTGAGAGTACTGGGGAACGGAACTTGAAAGTTATGGAAGCGAGTGCGCTGACGCTCTGAGCGGCGTACCTGGATGCGTTGATCCACTCGGACGGCCAAATCAATCAGGACCTCCAGTTGATCCGGCCTGGATTGGCGAGAGTGTTCGCCCTTGATGGGATCTGCCAGGCCTTGCCAGAATACGGAGACGAGAGCCTCTTGTCCCCAGTTAGTCTCGGCTGCTAGAGTCCGGAATTCCACAGCATACTGTGTCACCATCCGCCGTCCCTGAGTGATCTGGAGGAGAGAAACAGATGCCATCTCCCGACGAGCGGGGGAATCGAATACCCGTTGAAACTCGGCTTTAAATGCCGGGTAATCTTGGGTAAGGTCAAAACGTCGCTCCCAAACCGGGGAAGCCCAAGCCAGGGCGCTGCCAGTGAGGAGGTTATAAATGTAGGCTACCTTCTTGCGATCAGTATTGTAGAGATAGGGGGCCATTTCAAACTGCACCTCACACTGGTTTAGGAAACCCCTACAATCTTGCGGTTCACCTGCATAAGGCTTGGGGGGAGGAATCCTTACATCTGAGCTGCTAACTGTGCTTGCGGAGTGGGGGCTTACATCTGGCGGGGTCACGGTCGGTACCCTATCTGAGAGTACTGCGACCTGGCATGTAAGTGCCACAATTTGATCCGCCATGGCCTGGTTTTGCTGAAGCAGATTAGAGAGAAACTGCTGTAGTTCGGTCTGGTCTGCGTCTTGTGGGCTCGACATAATGTTACACCGGTGCTGCCCGCAGACCAGACCCGTCCCCTGAGCTGAAGGGGGAAGTGGTAATACACGCACCCGCAGCAAAGGGAGCGTGTCCGGAGTGTGGTATGAAGCGTTGCCAGGCCAGGTGTAGTAAGGTAGACAATACTTGCCGGTACCGGTTGTAGAGATAGAGTGATGAATGCCTTGCCGAGGTCAGGGAGTGGAGAGTGGAGATAGGTCGTAGTCCAAGCCGTGTTCAAGGAGTTACCAGAGTGAGCGTTGTCCAAGGGGTGCCGAGATCGAGAGCCAGAGGGGGTAGTCGTACAAGCCGCGTCAGAACCTGTGAAAACACTGAGAGAATCCAGAAGTACTTCCATACAGAGACTATGTCGAGCGACGAGTGATGGGAAGCACAGGCATAATAAAGCTGGGCAGGCCAATGGGAAAAGGGGGCAGGCCTGGAGGACTGCAAGGAGTCTTCCCTGATAGGAGGGAGGTGTTACAGCCCAGCTGAGTGTAATCCTTGATTTGTATGGAACTGTGTGATGCTTGGGGGCGACGCCTCACTGCAGGAGCAGTGGTTAAAAGGGCTCTGTTAGGCGTGTGCTCTGTAAGCTGGGAATGCATGCACATAACGTCTGGGGCTGGCGTGCGTGTAGGTGTGCGTGCAGGAGGGCGTGGGCGCGCCCGGCGCTGAGCAGAGGAATCGCCAAGGGGAGTGATCCCGCGACGGCGGCAGGGGTGAGGAGCCATGGAGGCCAGTAAGGCAGGATTGTTTTGAGTGTCCAGGGGCTCCCTGCGGAGAGGGAGTGCTCTGTGTGGGAAGCGAGGAGAACGCCGATTCCTGACAAATGGCGGTTGCTATGCCTGACTTTTGCAAGTTTGCTATGGAAGGGCGCAAATGCCATAGCCGTGCCCTTTGTGTCCTGCATGGATCTTCTGGGTTCACCAGAGGGAGAAGACAGTGAGGACATTGTGATTATATGTGAAATTGCAAATGAGTTGCCTGATCTCCAGCTGGTGATAACTACTCAAGTAAAACCTGTATTGGGTGTGGGTGGCAGTGTGATCCAAAATGGCGGTTCCCGCCGACCTAAACTCCACTAGAGGGAGGGGGCACAGCGAGCTTCAATCCATATTCACTGATGTCACTGGGGGAGGAGCCAGATGCAAGCTCAGTTCCTCTGAGTTAATCAAGAGAGAGGACTTATTTTACCTTTCCTGCTCCCTCCATGTACATTTTTCATGCCCGAGATGGCACACTATGACTTTCTCGAGAATAGTCTGTCAGGAAATCTCCTGGCAGTAAAGGTAGCAGGGTCCTCCTATCCTGAGTGCCCTTGTGCACGGTGTGATGACCCAGCTGTTATGTCAAATGAAGCAGGCCACATTGATGTTATTCAAGGTGAAGTACCAAGGTATCTGTCCTCAGAGGCTGATGACGACAGCACCAGATCAGTTGTGATGCGCCAACCGGCAGACCACTCCAGCAGTGCTGTAAAGGAAGAGTCACCTACCTGCGATGTAGAAGGTGACTCCTAGTGTGGCGGAGACGGGACCCGAGACTGCTCCAGAGGACGAGAGGACCATCGCGAGCAAGCGGAGTGGTGAGAAACCACCTTCTTACTCCGGACAAGCCACGATGGAGAAGATCAGAGGAAAGGCCCAGCCTGAGGCTTACTCACGCAACCGCGATCATGCCGAACTTCTGGTGCAGCGACCAGCCGATGACGTTCTTCCGGTGCGGGACCTGGACCTGTACCGGGACTCCGCGACGTCAGCAGATGATGATGTCACATCCGGTTCCACCAGCAGAGTGAACTAGAAGTTTTCGTCTCCTGATATCATCAGTACTGGCCTGACGGAGACAGAGAAGAAGCAGTACATGGAAGCGGTACTGGGCCGAGGAAAGAGGAGGTCTGTAGAAGCAAAGTTCTTCAATACCCCTACGGGTCGCGGCATGTCCTGTTTCCCCGCCACTTGTCCCTAGCGCCAATGCCCCGGGCCACTGCCACTGCCCCTGCCCCATCCAGCTCTGAGTCACTGGGTAAATGGGAAGGCCCCAAGCCATTTAATGATCATCGGAATTGGGTGGGTTTGGTTCAGGACTCTGGGGCTTTGGGTAATGTTGTTCATATTGTGCCTGTTGCTAGGGTGAAACCTTATGTGGCCCCAGTGTCTGACAGTGGCCAGAAATCACCAAAAGTCATTACTCTATTTTCACCAACCACTGGAGGGAGAAATTGAGTTTGAAATGGGTTCCACTGATGAAGAGGAGAGGGAATCTAGTTCTGATGAGGAGGAAAATTGGGATACTGATAGCTCCCTTGAGGATTAGAATCCTGAAGTATTAGATGAGAAGTGGTATAAGCTAGAAAATATAGCTTACATCTCCAGGAGATGCCTTAAGGAAGTCTATGGGCATGATCCTCTCCGACCATTAGCATCCATGCTGGAATTATGGGCTGATTGTGGTTGTGCCACCCAGAGTGTTATTTTACTTCTGCTCTAAACCCAGTGGACTATGCTGTGCGCAGGCCACCCTAAGAGGGTATAGCTAGTACAAGTAAGATATATTCTGAGGGTAGTAAAGATACCTGACTCCAGGCATTACTGTTAGTAGCGGATTCTCCACGTTGGGAGTAATCCTAGTTTCTTTTGAGTCACCATCTAAGGAGGGTGTAAAACCTGCAAATGTAATAACACTGTATTATGGTGAATAATATTGTTTTGTTTTCTATTTTTGTATAGGTTACTCTCCTGCAGGATGGCCCAGCAAATTAGGTCCAAGTGGGAACCATTGGATTCCACCAGAGGGAGAGTGTAGGCCAGGGTAGTTTTGGGACTATAGTTCTGTCCTCCTCCGAGCAATAATACCTGGTAAGGGCAGGTTTCCAGGAGCAATCATGGGTTTTCCCCACACATGCAGTGCAGTGAGTCAGTGAAGGTAGTGTCATCAGGCCTTGTGTCCAATTAGAGACACAGGGGTGGTGCTTACTGGAGCTACTTACTGCATGGCACTTCCTGATTTAGCCAGTTTGTCCCTTCCGTGAGAGGGGCCAGGTTACCCATACCAAGCTGTCAGGGATCTGGCAAGCTTGAAGCCTCCCTCCGGGGAGCGTGGGGTTAACCAATACCTCCTATCCCACCAGGGGATAGGGGAAGAGCAAGAACCACTGTTGATGGCCTTGGCTGGGAGTGAGTTCAGGGACATCCGAATGGCGGGCACCCTAAGAAGAACTGCTGTGATTATGACTGCTGAATCCAAGAACCATAACCAGGCTTCCCAACTTCCCAGGCGTCTGTTATGGCTAACTAAATATAGAAGCCATGAGGAGCCCAGCGCAGCTCTAACATCACTGCATAATTGTACTACTAGCCTAATTGAAGTTCACAGACGCCTCCAATAGTGGTGACATAAATTATGCGTTCATCCAAAAATTTAGAAATTGTGAGTAAATGGAACTATAGCGATAAACTAATAGAAGGCTTAAGAAGTATCAAGAAGCGTCTGCTATGGCTAAACAAATATAAAAGCCACGAGGATCAAAGCACAGCACTAACACCGCTGCATAATTGTACCTCTGAAACTGATTAAAGTCTACAGATTGCTCCTACAATAGAGATACACTGGCGACACACTTTATTCGAGCTCGGCTAGTCCCACGAATTCGGGTATACCCGGGTGTATTGAGGTTTGTGACTGTTTTCTGCCCGAGTGCATTGAGTTATTTTCCGGCAGGGATTGAAGCATTTTATTCCCGCTGGCTGCAATACTGCACAGTACATATATATATACTGCATTACAATTCATGAATTTATGCCATCTGGTAGACACGCGAAGCATTGCAGCCTATTAAATCCTAATCATTATCATTTAACAGATCAGCCGCCCGTCAGCCAGGCATGAACCCAGGCTGGGAAGGCAAATGCAACGGGGCTTGTCAGAGGTGAGGAGCGGCGCATTCCAGGTATCTGCCAGGTACATACCGGGTATTTGCTCGAATAAAGTGTGTCGGTGCAGTACCAATTGTCCATATATGTAAAGTATACAGCTTAAGCAGAGAGTATGAGGTGTGTGCAATGTATACCGAGCGTCTGCAGGTATAAACTCTGTACACAGATAATGTAAGACACAATACAGATCTACCAAGGCTGCCTTGTTCAACCACAGAATAGTATCAAATATGCAGTAACCTCCTCTATTGAGAGCCCTCATGCAAAGAAGCCAAGGCATAGAATTATAGCTTATCCAAATCTTGTAGCAAATAGTATAAAATACATAAAATGCAATGTGATATATTGTAGCAAAAAAACTTGTGCAAGCAAGTGGACTCAAGCAACCAGTCCTTCACTGTCATGACATCAACATGTCATATGCCCTACGCTTTTCTCTCCTATGCTGAGCTTCGTTGGGGAAGTATAGTGAGAAGAAGCAGCTATTGAGAGCTTTAAATAGCGTTCCCCATTGCTATGGTTATGAGACACAAATCAGATACCAGGTATCTGTTAAGTCTACTGACGTTGGTGACCTATTCTCTCCGTCCCTACCTTTGACATTACACTGTGTTGTCCGATTGCTGCAAAACCCCTTTGTCCCATGTTGGGACTTTGTGTGGTGTTGGCTAGTCTTGTGAGCTCTTAAATGATATGTGCCAAGATGGGTACACGGCTTACCCCTTTTCACAACTGCTCTAAATTAGCAACATGTAAGACGTTCATTTGAGAGTTTAAAATAACACCACATAATGGCTCTTCTTGTTGTATTTCTATAAGTATAGGCAACGTGAGACGTAGCTGGTGTTTGTGAACTAATATATAAATGTAATCATGGTAATCTGTGTTGTGGTGCAGGTCGTGCTTGCCCTGGGTGGTCAACATCATCATTGTCATCCCAATAACCACAACCACGATTGGTCAATTGTCATTGTGATGATGATGACATCTATGTAGCAGAGCATGTTGTTGATGCTGATGAGAAGGAAGGCAACATTAATGTTTGTGATGTTGTTGGCGATGATGGAATTTGTTTATTAAATAATGAATATTCAGGGTTGTTGTTGTTATTATTATTATTATTACTACTGCTTGTATTGATCGCTTTACTTGCCACTAAATCTGTATTATCACAGTATCATCCCTTTTATCTGAAACATTATCATATTCATCACCATTGCTCATGGCACCACCACCAATGCCACTGGAATCACTGTTTTTAACTGCATCAGCAAAACACCTCATCACCACCACCAGAATCCTCATAAAGTAGTGCCAACGATTATTCTAAAACAAATCTGGGGCAATCTCCAAAAAGACCCAGATACATGCTGCAACATTTCACACATTTCTGCAGACAGACTAATGGCCCATCGGATAACAGCGGGGGTCCCTGGCAGTCCCATTCAAACTGAATGGGACTGCCAGGAACCCCTGCTGTGTTAATCTGATGGGCCATTAGCATCTACAGAAATGTCACTGAAATGTACCCAGCATGTACACAGCATGTACCTGGCTATTTTAAGGCAAGTTTAAGGCAAGTTTTAGAATACTCGTTGGCTCGTCTGTACATAACAAGTGATATTTGAACAGATTAATAATCAAGTATACACCCTGCTCCTCAAAGTCATCAAGTCCCTGTGATTTAATTTGTGAGTTACAATTAAACTGTTTTGCCAACGAAATTATTATTCTTGGGATAATTTCCCCAGCAATATCAATACTAATAATAAATGCTGCTATATATTCCAGTTAATGTACTACAATCATAGTAACATGTACCGCATGAACCCAAGAGCCAAAACACACTTTGCTGAAACACCAGTCATACACAGCGGTTATTTATTAATGCCTGCCTAGTTATTGTTTAATGGTTTCAGCTGGGTCCCACTTTTCTTAGGTAAATAACAAGGTATACTTTTTTTAAACTAGAGTGATTTTTTATTAGTGTAACAAGGCGTTAAAGCAGCGCCCTTGGTCACTCGCTAGTAGAGAATTACGATAGAAAATAAATCAGCAGTACAGCACTGGATATTTAATCCCTGACTGTCCTTGCTAAAAATTGTCATATAAACTGTACTGAAAGATATATATATATATATATATATATGCAAATACAACTGTATGCTCATCTGCATGTCTTAGGCAGGTCTGCAACCCCACCTTTCACCATTATCACCCAGAATACAGCACTTCCACTGCAGCAAGGGATTCTGGGAAATGACATGCAAATGAGCACACAGTGCCACTTTTTGCCTCAAAAAACATTTTTAACATGGTTCCCTATAGGCTTAAGTTTGCTGCATGGTCACAGCTTTGAGCACAGCCAGGGTTAAGGTGCATACCCAGAAAACCACCCACAGACAGCTGTTTCGACCTTAATGGGTCTCATCAGTGTGGGGTTGATTTACTGGGTATGCAAAGAGGCTATGGGATAGGCTATACCATAATACTGAGTTAAGTTATGGTGAGTTAAAAAAGTGACAAAAACCCTCCACAGGAAAGCAAATATGCAAATACAACTGTATGCTCATCTGCATGTCTTAGGCAGGTCTGCAACCCCATCTTTCACCATTATCACCCAGCATACAGCACTTCCACTGCAGCAAGGGATTCTGGGAAATGACATGCAAATGAGCACACTGCCACTTTTTGCCTCAAAAAACATTTTTAACATGGTTCCCTATAGGCTTAACTTGCTGCATGGTCACAGCTTTGAGCACAGCCAGGGTTAAGGTGCATACCCAGAAAACCACCCACAGACAGCTGTTTCGACCTTAATGGGTCTCATCAGTGTGGGGTTGATTAACTGGGTATGCAAAGAGGCTGTGGCATAGGCTATACCATAATACTGAGTTAAGTTATGGTGAGTAAAAAAAGTGACAAAAACCCTCCACAGCAAAGCAAATATGCAAATACAACTGTATGCTCATCTGCATGTCTTAGGCAGGTCTGCACCCCACCTTTCACCATTATCACCCAGCATACAGCACTTCCACTGCAGCAAGGGATTCTGGGAAATGACATGCAAATGTGCACACAGTGCCACTTTTTGCCTCAAAAACCATTTTTAACATGGTTCCCTATAGGCTATATATATATATACAGTATAGCCATATTTGGTTTTGGCTACCAGTATGCCCTCCCTGACATGTAAGCCCTGGTAACAGTGCAGGCAGTGTCAGGACCAATAATCCTGGGTTTTCCCCACAGTAAGCAGCTGCTTTGAGTGACAGGGGAGGAGGCGGGCTAAGGCCTGTGTTCTACCCAATCCTGGGCTCAGACCTTGAACCTTCCCCCTCTGTACTTAAAGAGCTACACAACTAAATTTAGGCAGTGCCTCTACAGCTGAGAGAAGCAGGTAGTCACACAGGGGTGTGCTGAGCATTGACACCTGCTGTCCCATCCCCTTGGGGGAGTGAGGAGTGATACCTTACCCCTGGCTCTATTAGGGAGTCAGGGAAGCGAAAGGAGTGCCCCGGGTGCCCTTGGCCTGGGGTGGATGTCCATGGACCATCCTGAGATTGGAGACCTACTTGACTGTGCTTATGCAGATACAGGTTGTGTTGCTCTGTATGCAGAAAGGAATAAACTGTTCCAGATAACTATACTCCTGACTTGTGTGCAATCTATCTGGGGGAGTGGAAGTAAGTTATCCTGCAGGGATTGTCTCCACATCCCTGGAGCCTGCAGCAGATGGAGGCGCTGTACCGTGTGAGATAAAGATCAGTAATCTACCCCAGAAGCCTGTCTTGTCTCCCCCAATGACAAGGCGGACAGCTCAGAATCCTGTGGATCAGCAGGTAATCAGCACAACACAGCTAGTGGTAGCGTGATCTCCCAGAGAATGGAGGAAACACTGTTACATTTGTAGGCACTGCAGAGATCATCAGGACAGGCTTTCAGCAAAGAAAAACAGATGGAACAAAGGTGTGCTTCCAACGTGAGTACTGCAGAAGGAAGGGAGGTTAGTTGAAGCTCTTGGGGACTCCTGCATACCATAAAAGGGGCCAACTTCCCCGACAGGGAGCTGCAGCCTATGATAACCTAAACGGCAAACTGTGCTGAAGCAGATGGCTATTGCTGGTTCTGAGTCACCCTGAGGGCTGATAGGTGTAGGACACCTGGAGGGATTCTACATGGTGGCCAATTTTAAGCTAGCTGGGACCCACCGAACCGGAGTTACAGAAATACATTTTAAACCGACGTGTTAGAAATTGCATTTCTCTGCCATTGAAGTCAATGGCAGAATCACATTTTAAACAGTTACCCATACTCCGTTCTGTTGATCAGAGAGGGCTGAAAATTGCCATGCAATCATACCGGAGCAGTGACTACATGGTGGCCAAATTTCAGCCCTCTAGTCCTCACAGAACCGGAGATATGGGTTTACAATTTTTACACGTTCTTATTTATTTTTTTAAAGCCACGCGGCTTTTCTCTGCCATTGTGGTCAATGGTGGAACCCTCATGGCCAGCACGACCCTTTCTCGTCGCCATTGACTGTCGGACCCGGTTGGGGTCATGTAAGGGGGTTCCTATGAGCTAGGGGCAAAAATAAGTTTATTGCTGGTTGCCCTAGAACAAAAGTTACACATGTTAATTGGTGGTGAACTTGGCCGTAGCCTAGTTCCCACGCCAATTGAGAGATCAAGCTCTTTTCAATGAAACAGTAGCAATTTTCAGATGCTGCGGTTTGGCAGGTATCCAACTCATTCTTGGAGAGCGGGCTTTGAGGAATCCCCATTGAAAAGCATTACGCCATTCACTTTCAATGGAGAAGCTCCGCTCCTCCTCTTGGGCGCCACCTGCTGGTCTTGTCTTCTCAGGTATCGGGCCCAAATCTGTGAAATCTCCATAGGGTTGCATGGAACTCCAATGGCGACCTATGGACAGGCTGCAAATGGAGACTGAAAAGGCAGGAAGGGGAACAAAGGGCCATAAACCTGTAAATACAATTAGCCCTTTCCCTACCGACCTGATCTCAGTGTATGTGGTTGGTGCATACACTGTAGGGGTACAAACACTGATAACTGGAACAATACATTCAACCAGCAAAGAGAACACATCTTGCCCTGAGGCAGGGGAATAAAAATACATGTAATCACTCTACTTGTGGGAACATGATAACCAAAGTGATATGATAATATTATAGATATATATTATATATATTATAGATTTTGGTTGTGAAGCAGGGGACCATGTGTATTACAAGTACATTTCTGGTTAACCCCTCACTTCCCAGGCGGTTAAAGGGGGTGCCTAATGGGGGTGACCCCTTTATTACTCGCTTGGCACCCTGCTGCCGTCACACCTCCCCTGCTCAATGGGTGCCTTGTGACCCAGCTGCCCACCCTGGCACTGGGACACTACTGGCATCCTTGATGTACATAAGTCCTGAGGGATTGTCTAGGCAAAATTGGCCTCTGGCATTGTCCAGTACACTGTCCTGGCCACATTGGATTGTGAAGTCCAAGTCCTGCAGAGCAGGGCTCCAACGTGGCCGCCGAGCATTCTCCATTGCCACTCTCTGCCCCCCACCCAGTGCCTGGTGAACCAAGACCACAGTGAAGGGGCACCTTTGCAGACCAGGCTGCATTTTGCCCAGAGACCGGAATGTCTCTGTACCAGCGGGAGACCAGCTAGCAAGCACAGACCGTCGCTTCCTCATCAAATCTGGCTGGGAAAGGGCTATGTCACTATCCTGTAGGGACCCTACCTGCCCTGGCCCTGTGCCCACCTGTAGCTGCTCCGGCATACCTATGCCTCACCTCTCTTTCTCTAGGGCAGTCCCCACCCCGAGTGGCATCACTTCTGTATTCCAGAAACCACCTGGGATGCTGACTACCGCCCTCTCCCTTGTCCCCTGGAACAAGGCAATCCCCCAGTAACCTGTACTGGGATTCCTGGTGCCCAGATGCTTTGCTCCTGCCCTCTCAGAACTGAAGGCCAGGAGATAAGCACCTGCTACAACCTCTGCTGCTAGGGCCAGCATCTCTCCTCCCTCCTTCACTATGCTGCCCTTTCCCTCTGTAGTTACCCTTAGCTGATCTGGGGACAGAACCCTCTGCTGTACCTCCCTAGCCCTGGCTACTGCTCCTGGCTGTCTTTCTACCCACAGCCCTACCTCTGTGAACCCTGAGTAATATGTCATGGTTTTTTTCCTGGCAAGTCAGAACAAAGGACCTCCTGCTGTCCTAGCCCAGCCCTAGCTTCTACCGGCTGCCTGACAACCCACTGACCTCCTATCTCCCCCTGATCCACAGTGCCTTCCTGCCAAGCCTCCACTGGGCTCAGCACCTCAGCTACTGCTGATGATTCCGGCAGCCTAACTCCCTGCAGCCCACCTTCACTCTGCTTCCCCCTAGGCCATCCTAACCTTGGTACCAGGGCTACTTGAGTGCCCCTACCTCCCTGAACTTGTCTCCTCCTTACCGGGGATGAGCCTCAGCTCTCGGTTGGCAGGTATCCCTGGGGTGGCATAAGCTTACCACTGCCCCTGATACCTCAAGCCCATAGGCAGCCTGCAACAGGGGGTTGCTGATCTGAGAGACCCCCTGAGGCTCCTCTAGGGTAATGGGAAATGCTAGCTGCCATACCTGCTGCTTTCCCTCCCTGGGTACCACTAGCCCATCTTCTCCTACTGAGACCTCTTGCTGGCTACCTACCTGCAGCCCTCCCTCACTCTGCTTCTCCCTAGGTAATCCTAACCTGGATACTAAAGACACCTGAGTGAGGCCACCTCCCTGACTCTGCCTCCCCATTACCGGACAGGAGCCCAGGGGCATCGGTGCCGAAGGACCTGCCTTGGCTCCTGGCTGGTAGGTATCCCTGGGGTGGGATAAACTTGCCACCTCCCCTGATACCTCCAGCCCATAGCAAGGCTGCAACAGGGGGTTGCTGATCTGAGAAATCCCCTGAGGCTCCGCTAGGGGAATGGGGAACTCCAGCTGCCATACCTGCTCCCCGGGTACCACTAGCCCATCTTCTCTTCCTGAGACTTCTGGCTGGCTACCTAACTGCAGCCCTCCCTCACTCTGCTTCTCCCTAGGTAATCCTGACCTAGCTACTGGAGTCACCTGAGTGAGGCTATCTCCCTGATACTTCCTCCCCATAGCCGGAGAGGAGCCCAGGGGCATTGATGCCAAAGCACCTGCCTTGGCTCCTGGCTGGCAGGTATCCCTGGGGTGGGCTAAGCTTGCACCTCCCCTGATACCTCCAGCCCATGGCCAGGTGACAACAGTGGGGCTCTAAATCGAGCGACCCCTTGATACTCTACCAGGGTAATGGGGAAGCCGGCCTGCCCTACAAGCTGCCTTTCCTTCCCTCCCCTCGGTAGTCCTATCTTTTGTCACCCACCGGTCACTCCTACAGGGGGTAACTGGGTACAGTGATAGGGAATGGTAAGTCAGGGTCAGTCTGCGACTGGGTTTGGCTTACCTCGCTGATCTTCGCAGAGACCGTCGCCTTCGTAGGTCTCGATTGTGGTTGCACTGGAATGGCCACCGCCGGCGCCACCGGGCAACTGCCACAACAGCTCCTGGGTTCGGCACAGGGAAATCGGTGCAAGACATGGGTCCCAGGTCTCCGTGGAGGAATTCTGCTCCCTCCAAACCAGGTACTACCTCCGCCTCCCGCACACCCTGTCCCTCCCCCCACTCAGAAAGGGCTCTGGCACTTTGCTGGAATCGCAGCTCTTCCACCGCCGCCGCCACCATCATGGTGGGCGAGCTCCGGGTGACTGCCACAGCAGCACCCGGCTTCAACACAGGGTCGCTGGCGTAGATCGTGGGGCTCCGGTCGTTGCTGAGGAGCATCGCCTCCTCCAAACCGGGCAAAACACCCTAAAAACCCAGACTCTCCCCCCAAATCAAAAGTGCTCCGGCATCTTACCGGAATTGTGGCTTCTCCTCCGCCGCCGCCACCATCTGCATCCCGCATCCTGGGAGCACTTCCACTGGCCAGACCATATCAGGTCGGGCCAGGGGTACTATAGCAGCTGGATGTAGCAAGCCGACTGCTTGCCGGGCACCGCTGATGATGGTCGTGAGATTGCTGTTCCGGCCTCCACTCTGCTGCATCCCGCCGGGTGCGGATGAATGGCCGCCGCTCTCTGCCGCTGTCACCGATGCAACCTGGCCAGATTCTGCAGGAGACGTCACGCGGAGGGTTGTCGCCCCGGCTGGGCAGGACCCATCGGAGGATGCCGTTAAATGGGTTACCTTCTTCGCAGCTTGTGAGCATTGGCCCTGAGAGGCTCCTTTGCCCGACCGCGCACGGTTGGGGCATTGGGATCTGAAGTGGCCCACTTTGTTGCAGTGATAACACTGCCGCTCTTGCCGGAACTCCCCCGCCTTCGGTGGACTACCTTCGCAAGAGGCTCCGGAGTCCAGTGCGTGGTTGTTAGAGCTCCGTGCTCTTCCCGGAGCTTCTCTGCCGTCGGTGGACTACCTCCCGCAAGAGGCTGCTGAGTCTAGCGCGGAGTTACTTGAGCTCCATGCTCATGGAGGGGGTAAGCGGGTCGGTTCACCACCATAGCCATGAACTGTGTCCGCTCTTCCAGGGTTCCCCGATCACTCCACAGAGTAAGCATTGCGATAATTTCAGGGGTAAACGGACTGTTCGCCGCAACGACCAATGCCCCTCCGGCTGCAAAACTCCCGTGGCTTCGGGATTCACCCGCTCCCTCCGCAAGTCTCTGCCATCCCGGAGCTGGGTCCATTCCCTGCTCTCCGGGCGGTTGATGTACGGCCATTGAAGCTGTGAATCTTGGCTCAGCCAGCCTGGTTTTGTGCGCTCTGATCGCCTCCTCCATCTGTTCCATATCTCTACCCTCCGTGGGCAGCCCGTACTCCGCACACCATTCTCTCAGCTGTGCCCGGGTCCAGACAGTAGATGAACCGGCACCCTCGCTCAGGCTTAGATGCTTCTTGTGAGTAGGTTAGAACAATGAGGTGGAGCAATATCCCCTGTTATGTGTTGTACAACAGTGTGTCCAATATCACTAGCCTCAGGAACTCGCACTTTACCTGACTTCCTGCTGTATTACAGAGTCCCGCGGTAAACTGTAATACAGATTCAATTCAATCCTGCTGCTGCCACCAGTTATTATAAGCCTGTCACGGGAACTTGTGCAGGGTTATAATATACACCAAAATAACTGGGTTGAATTGAATGCGACCGTGATATGATAAAGAAAGTTTATTCCTTCAGGGAAGGTGAACACACAATATTGTACAAATAACACACAGGATAAATACACTTACTTAGGGAATGGGCAATGAAGTAATCTGGATCTGGATTAGCAATTCATCAAGGCATCAGGTATCAGTTAGAAGTAGTCACGAACAACATGGGGCATAGAGCTGACAATCAGTTATAAAGGATCTGGGCTCTATCCCTAACATTGGGTCTCAGATATTGGTTGACAATTATCTGCACCCAATTACTGTTTGCCAGCTAAAGTGGGAAGCACTTTGGTACCTTCCCCAGGTAGCTGGCACATGCGCACATCCCTCTGGCCATTTTCAGCACCCCACACTAATCAGATGACGACTTAAAGTCTTCTCTCTGGGTGTCTGGGCCGGAAAACTCTGTCCAGAGTTGTGAAGTATGGCATTTAGTACAAGTACCCATGTCCTGCTCTTCTCCGCCCTTGCATACTTAATCAGGGTAGGGGAGCCTTTGACCAGGGGACTTGGTGTAGACATACAGTCGCCCCCTGATCATTAACATACTGCAGGGGCTAGTATCTTTTGCAGGCTTTTCACTAGGCACCAAATACTGTATATTTTCACACTCAGATATATATTAAAATAATCAGTTCGGCTGGGCCGAGCGGGCTACAAATTGCCAGATCCTCATGCCGGAGAAGAATAAACATGGTGGCCAATTTTCAGCTCGCTGGGACCCACCGAACCGGAGTTACAGAAATACATTTTAAACCGACGTGTTAAAAATTGCATTTCTCTACCATTGAACTCAATGGCAGAATCACATTTTAAACAGTTACCCATACTCCGTTCTGTTGATCGGATAGGGCTGGAAATTGCCATGCAATCATGCCGGAGCAGTGACTACATGGTGGCCAAATTCCAGCCCTCTAGTCCTCACAGAACCGGAGATATGGGTTTACACTTATTACACTTTCTTACTTAGTGTTTTAAAGCCACGCGGCTTCTCTCCGCCATTGCGGTCAATTGTGGGACCCTCATGGCCGGCACGACCCTTTCTCGCCGCCATTGACTATCAGACCCGGTTGGGATCGAATAAGGGGGTTCCTATGAGCTAGGGGCAAAAATAATTTTATTGCTGGTTGCCCTAGAACAAAAGTTACACACGTTAATTGGTGGTGAACTTCGCCGTAGCCTAGTTCCCACGCCACTTGAGAGATCAAGCTCTTTTCAATGAAACAGTAGCCATTTCGGATGCTGCGGTTTGGCAGGCATCCAATTCATTCTTGGAGAGCGGGCTTCGAGGAATCCCCATTGAAAAGCATTACGCAATTCACTTTCAATAGAGAAGCTCCGCTCCTCCTCTCGGGCGCCACCTGCTGGTCTTCTCAGGTATCGGGCCCAAATCTGTGAAATCTCCATAGGGTTGCATGGAGCTCCAATGGCGACCTATGGACAGGCTGCAAAA
The DNA here is from genome assembly GCF_040206685.1 of Ascaphus truei. NCBI lineage: Eukaryota > Metazoa > Chordata > Amphibia > Anura > Ascaphidae > Ascaphus > Ascaphus truei. The sequence continues at coordinate 257,372,236 of NC_134483.1, forward strand.
AAAGACTGAAAAGGCGGGAAGGGGAACAAAGGGCCATAAACCTGTAAATACAATTAACCCTTTCCCTCCCGACCTGATCTCAGGAACAATACATTCAACCAGCAAAGAGAACACATTTTGCCCTGAGGCAGGGGAACATGTAATCACTCTACTTGTGGGAACATGATAACCAAAGGGACATACATTTTACTTGTGAAGCAGGGGACCATGTGTATTTCTGGTTAACCCCTCACTTCCCAGATGGTTGAAGGGGGTGCCTAATGGGGGTGACCCCTTTATTACTCGCTTGGCACCCTGCTGCCGTCACAGGGAGTGGAAGTAAGTTCTCCTGCAGGGATTGTCTCCACATCCTTTGAGTCTGCAGCAGATGGAGGCGCTGTATCATGTGAGATAAAGATCAGTAATCTACCCCATAAGCCTGTCTTGACTTCCCCAATGACAACGGCGTAAAGCTCAACATCTTGTGGACCAGCAGGTAATCATCACAACACAGCTAGTGGTAGCGTGATCTCTCAGAGGGTGGGGGAAACACTGTTACATAATAATAAATGCTGATATATATTCCAGTTAATATACTACAATCACAGTAACATGCGCTGCATGTGTACCAAAGCCCACTTCACTGAAATTCCATTCAATAACAGCAGGTTAATAATGCAAAACAATTAAACACATATTTTTTTCTTTTACGCTATAATAGTATAGCAGCAACACACAGTCTAACCAACCCACAGCTAAACCCTGAAACAAATGGTTTCCGCTTGAGGCTGCACCTCAATTTATGCTCCACCTTGACTCTTCTCCCTTATCCGCGGATCACAGTTTTTGTTTCCAATTATTTAGCCATTGCGCAGATTGTAAGTGATAAAAAAGAATATTTGGAAAAGGTGGATTGTCCTTTTTGAGACTGATCCACGGACCAGAGGAACCGGCCGTTCCTAGATGGATCCAAATCAGCATTTTTTTTTTACCTATTTCTACTAAGACCCCCACACCTCCTAAAATATTTCCATAAAACCAATCCTCACAAGTCTAAAAGCCCTTGTGATGAAGGGCGTACTAGTGCTAGGCCTAACAGAATCAGAACCCACAATCTCTGCTATTCAAGGCAGGAGCTCTAGCATCAAACTAAGGGGCCTATGCAGAGAGCAGCGCTATTTCGAAAATCGCCATTTTTTGGAGAAAATCGCGCAGAAAGCAGCAGAAAATGGCGAGTTCCGAAAAACGCGCCAATTTTTCTTTTCTATTTGTAAAACTCGCCTCGCGGCTGGCGAGAACCTCAATCTCGCCAGTTTTAAAAATATCCGTATGCAGAGAGGCGCGAACGGCATCTAGCGGCTGTTCGCGCCAATAAAATGGCGCGATTGTCTCCTTTTTGCCTCGCCAGAAAAAACTGGCAAGAAGCTGCCGCTCGCGGCCATTGCAAAGGGAAAAAAAAGGCGCAAATTTGTTTTTACACGTTTCTGAAGCGCGCATCTCGCCAATTTAAACTCGCCACACGCATCCATGTTAAACATAGCAGAATTCGCACTTTTCTGCATATGGAGAATAAAACTCTCCAAAAAGGCTACTTTTTAATAAATTCGCCAATTTTAAAATTCGCTGCTCTCTGCATAGGCCCCTTAACCACAAGCAGAATTCCAATTGTTTTGAGTTAAAGTAGCCATTGTCTTACATTTTATCTTAGCCCATTGCCTCAGTTTTGCTTGGGTTATATTTTGGGACGGAATTCTGGAATGACGGTAAGGCAGAAACCACTTCATAATACATACCGTACATACTGTAGGACATTTTTTAGATGCTTCTTTAAAAATTGCAGCATCTTGACAGTATGGTCGTAGCTTGAGATGTTTGTGTACCAGGTAAAATTTTCATATTTTGTGGAAATCATCAAGCTTCACAAACAACAACCAAGAATTAAAAGATGATGTGCAATGCCACATAGCCCTTTATATACTGCCATGTTCCCTAAATTCTGGTCAAAGGTTGCAAAATTGGCAACATTCTATAAAAATGTGAATGCTATAATATATTTGCATGCTTATTTGCAACTGTTTTTCCTATCTGAAAGCCCTTTGAAAAAATATGTTTAATTAGGAATGATATTGCTAAGAATTGACAAAAATAATCAAATGTTGTTTTAGCTTTAGAAGCAAAAGTGAACTTTTGAAGACAGCTTTGGCTTTCAAAGGTCAATTTAAATTTAATTGTTTGAAATTGTATCAGGGGTCTTCAAGTGTAATGACAGTTGTTTCTGTTGTATTGTATGCTACTGTCATTTGGTTAACTTTGTTCACTTGCACTTTAATCAGCATGACACTTGTTGGTGTGGTGTTATCCTTTATTCATTTGATTTCTCATGCCACAAGGGCAGATCATTTAAAATAAGGAAAGTGAATTTAATCTTTTCATGTATTGAGTTTCAGTTTAATAATTGTTGGAGCTCACAAACATTAACAGTATGAAAAAGGTATTGAAGCTTCACTGTAAAAAAATATTAACCCAGTAATTCTGAGTGTTTATCACTCTATGGTTTCTATTTCTAAGTCCCATGTTCATCTTTCTCAGTTTGTTGTAAATTAAAAAACAAAACAAAAAAAAAAACATGAGGACTGTGTAAGTACAACCTATGACAAAAAACTATGTAAAATGTATGAACTTTTCTTACATTTTACACAAGCACTAATAAACAGAACAACATACACATGTAGCACAAATAATTGTCATTGTGGGCGTTGACATTTTTTGGAAAAACCGTGTCCAATAGCAGCCACTTTTGCGGCCTTGAAGGATGAACGCTGTGGGGTTCATAATTTTGAATGGGACCCCACAGCATTAATCCTTAGCTTGAATGTGTCATCTGCAGAGAGAGAATACCTTTCAGATGAACTGCACAGCTGTCTCAACATAAAGACGATGGAAACATGGATGCACACAACATGGATGAGAGGTGTGTATCAGTATTCTCTATCAGCAAATGGCACAAAAAAGGATTAAGGCTGTGGGGTCCAATTCAAAAGCAAGGAACCTCACAGATTACTGTCCTTGGGCAACAAGAACTACAGCTATACTGCAGGCGCACTGGAACAGTGAAAATCGTGCACCGAGGACAGTAAGCCTCGCTACATCTGTACTGTAGCACGGTCAACAAAATTCAATAAATAGCCCCAAATTATTCAAAATACATATCGATCATGCAAATGGAAATGTACAGTACCATTTCTAATTTTTTTTAGCTCTTTGCCCCAGTGGGTGTTTAAGCAATGTGTCCTGTTATTGCATGTTACTTTTCTCAAATTGTTGTCATAACATTTCACCGAGAAATATCATTCATGGATTTTAGATTCTTGAAAAAGTTTATCTATTCGAAAAACAAAATTGAAAATATTTACACATAACTATCCAGTATTATAAAAACCAAATACTAAAAACACAGTCTACTGATTTAATTTGTGTTTTCCTTTAAATGTGCAGCATCTTATTCTGAATAATGGAAAGAAAATCAGCACTAGTTTCCTTTAGTTATTTTATTGAAATGATTTATTATAACACATATTTTGTACAGTATACAGTCGTTACAGTTACGTTCTTTTAAAATATGTATATAGAGCAGTTTATGGAGTAACTGCGTCAGTTGTTTTGCACAAGTATAAATGAAATATTCATTGCAATAAAAAAAATGTTTTTCTAATTTTGCAATTAATGTGATGGAATAACCAGTCAGTGTTTTATTTCTTCCTTTAAAGCACAGGAATAGAAATATAAAAATCTGCAGGAACACTGCTGTAACTAAGTACCAAGTACAAACTTTATTTCTTTATAATAATCTGGTCAGCTAAACTGATTTACAGCCAGAGAGAATCAGAAAAGAATTGCAAGCAGTCCGTGCTACTCTTTAATATAACAGCTGAGGTGTATTTTAAATAGCCTACCTTTTCTATGAAAAAACAAGTGAAAAAACAGGGAAGATCCCCACGTGGAAGCTACAAATATGGCAAGTGCTGTAAAATAAGATCACATAAACCGGTATAAAAAATATGGGCAGAGAGTGTCCTGAGTAGATGTCCGATGTAAAGTGTGGGTCTGTGTGACACCCACCTCACCTGTGATATCTCGGGATATGCTCCGATATGACCGATGGTGCCAGCCCCCCGTGTAAGTTGGAATGAGACCCTCCTCACTCTGAAAAGCGGTTATGGCTCCCCGGTGTAACAGGACTGGCTGTTGGTAGTAGAGACCTGCAAGCAGAGTCTCCCGCCGCCTTACCGGGTGCCTGATGGTAGTACCGCGATGTTTCAGTCCGACGGGATCTGGGGGGCGCTGGTCGATATGGGCAGAACGGTGCGCGATCCAAGGCTGTAGCCGTTCGTCCCCGTAAGCTGTGATCCTTCCCGGAACAGGTGAGGGCTGGGCGTGTGGACCGCACACTGGCTCAAAGATCTGGATCCACTCTGCAGCTTCAGGAGGAAATCTTCCGATGACAACAGCTGCTCTGCAACAATGAGTACCGGAGCGTGCTGCTACACCATTAGGACAAAAATAGAAAGGGAGAGAAAAAAGCGGAGCACTGCCAGGGGATAAAGAAAAAGGCTGGGGCAAAAAATAAATAAAGATTATTTATTGGGCATAATGGCCAAAGAAAAACAAACACACAAGGTTAAAAAACTCTGACGCGTTTCCCGCCGTGGAGGCGCTTTATCAAAGAGGCTCTTTGCCCCAGTGGGTGTTTAAGCAATGTGTCCTGTTATTGCATGTTACTTTTCTCAAATTGTTGTCATAACATTTCACCGAGAAATATCATTCATGGATTTTAGATTCTTGAAAAAGTTTATCTATTCGTAAAACAAAATTGAAAATATTTACACATAACTATCCAGTATTATAAAAACCAAATACTAAAAACACAGTCTACTGATTTAATTTGTGTTTTCCTTTAAATGTGCCGCATCTTATTCTGAATAATGGAAAGAAAATCAGCACTACACTACCGACACACTTAATCACACTGCGGCCAGATCCGCAAGCCGGGAGATTTCCCGGCTTGCTAGTGGCCGCCCCTCGGCGTGCCGCGCGTCATAGACGCGCGGTCACGCGTCTTCGGGAGCGTGCGCCCCCTGCACGCGCGTCAAGGGGCTCCCCGAGGGAGCCCTGGTGTCCCGCGATCGCGGGACAGCGGCAGGGGGTTCCGGGGGACCCGGCGGACCCGGCAGCGGTAGGGAGAGCGCCCCGATCGGAGGGCGCTCTTCCGCTGCTTCGGCGTGCGCCCGTCACTCTCGGGCGCGCGCCAGGCTACTGCTGCGGCCAAGAACGGGCAAATGCTCGAATAAACTTGGCCGCAGCAGTAGTTTCCTTTAGTTATTTTATTGAAATGATTTATTATAACACATATTTTGTACAGTATGCAGTCGTTACAGTTACGTTCTTTTAAAATATGTATATAGAGCAGTTTATGGAGTAACTGCGTCAGTTGTTTTGCACAAGTATAAATGAAATATTCATTGCAATAAAAAAAATGTTTTTCTAATTTTGCAATTAATGTGATGGAATAACCAGTCAGTGTTTTATTTCTTCCTTTAAAGCACAGGAATAGAAATATAAAAATCTGCAGGAACACTGCTGTAACTAAGTACCAAGTACAAACTTTATTTCTTTATAATAATCTGGTCAGCTAAACTGATTTACAGCCAGAGAGAATCAGAAAAGAATTGCAAGCAGTCCGTGCTACTCTTTAATATAACAGCTGAGGTGTATTTTAAATAGCCTACCTTTTCTATGAGTTGAGCAAGAATCCTGCTCTAATTTTTCTTAGAGTCATAGTGATGCCTTTCAAGGAGACTCTAATATTAGACTCTATTATTCCTCTTGACTAGGTAATTATTAGCACCGGTCCCCCCTACCTAAGAGATGTTATAGTCTCTATATTAAAATAAGCATATTTTTCAAGTATCTTTGGTCTGTTCACAGGTATCTCGCCCTGTGAAGTACAGTATACTATAGGTTAAACTATTTGGTGGTAAATAAATCTATGGACCTTCTACTAGTATGGTGTGTTTTCTCCATCTTTTCTTCACTCTCTTTGACTCCTGTAAAAGCCCTATTTCAATGTGTGTATGGAAGTAACACCAAAGTTAAGTACATTTTCTGATTTTTTTCCCCGTCATTAATGTTACTAGGGTTTATTGAATGTGGAATCAATATAATTTAGACTGATGTCCAAATCATTTAGCATAACGGCTGTGAAAAAGTGTGCCTTGCTTTTTACAGAAGTAAAACAGGGTTATCATCACATTGTTTGCTTTAGTGAATACTACGTTAAGATTAACAAGCTTTAAATTAGGTTGACATCCCATTAAATAGGCTAACAGAGCTTAGTGACACAGAGCTTAAGTGTCACACTAGCTATATATCTCTACAGACTCAGGCCCTTAATCTACAAAACTGCCAGAGCGCCAATCCCAGGTGCTTTGTCTTTTGAAATGTATAGGGCCTCAGTCTGTACAGTTGTGATTTCCATGCTCGTCTATGTAGCCATGCCAGTCCTGGCTACTTGTCTGCCCTGCCTGCCAGGTCAGTCTTAGTAAGTCCAAAACAATGTCAGGCATAATCCTGGGTCTTCCTCGCCTTCAGGCAGCCTCTCTGAGTGAAAGGGGTTGTCACGGGGGGGGGGGGGGGGAGGGTGGGTATTTCTGGCCCGGTAATAAAGGGGTTACTCCCCAGCTGGCAACCCCTACAACCGTCCAGACAACCGTCCAGGAGGCGAGGGGTTAATGTAATCATGTGTTATTTGTATACATTCCCCTGCTTCAACGCAAAATGTATTCCCCTTGTTTAATTTGTTCCCGCCTATTTAATGTTTGCACCAAGCACATACACTGGGATTAGGTCAGGAGGGCAAGGGTTAAATGTATTGGAAAGTTTATGACCCTTTGTTTGTTCCTTCCTCCCTTTTTGCCCACCATTTGTAGCGAGTTACAGGCTGCCCATGCATTGCTATGGGGAATTTAAAGGGCTGCTGCATTTCACGTAAAGAGCGCGAGAGGCCGCCCCCAGGAACCTCGAGGAATCCGCCATAGGAATCAACAGGCCTATAAATTAACATTGGCTTCCTAGAAGGTAACTGTGTCAATTGAGAGCAGCCTTGATGTGGTTATGTTGGCCGGCAGCCAAAACCGCAGCATCCGCAAGCTGATACTTTTTCAATAAAAGAGCTTTGATCAATGATTGCCGTGGGAACTGGGCCACGGCCAAGTTCACAACCAATTAAAGAGGGTAATTATGGTTCTGGAGCAGCTAGCGATGTAATTATTTTTGCCCCTAGTTCCTAGGGACCCCCTCAGTCGACCCCAACCGGGTCCGATGGGCAATGCCCACCAGTAAGGGTCACGCCCGCTATCATGGGCGTCGCCATTGACCGGCATGGCAGCGGAGAAAAAAAAGGCTCCGGTTCAAAAAAGCATGAAACCTGATGTTCCGGTGGGGCGTAGGGAGCTGAAATTTGGCCACCATGCAGTCACCCCTCTGGTATGATTGCATGGCAATTTTCGGCTCTCTCTGACCCCCCGAAAGTAGGGTATCCCCTAGATAGAGTTACAGTCGGCTCCATAGGCCGCCATGGGGAGGAAAATGTTTCTATGTTAAAAATGTGTAAAACATGAAACTATTATCTCCGGTTCAGTGAGGGCTAGAGGACTGGGATTTGGTCACCAGGTAGTCCCACCTCCGGCATGGTTGCATGGCCATTCCCAGCCCTCTCAGGCTAACTGAACGGAGTATGGTTAACTATATAGAATGCGGTTATTACCATTGACATCAATGGCAGAGAAATGTGAATTATGTATTATGAGGGTCCAAAACCCAATATCGTTATCTCCGGTTCGGTGATAGCTAGAGGGCCGCACTTTCGGCATGGTGACATGGCAATTTTTAGCCCTCTCAGATCAACCAAACAAGATATTTTGATATATATATAAAATGTTATAAGTTACTGTAATTCTTGGGCTACTGTAAAGCCCGCGAAAGTTACTGGCCCATACAGTATGTTAATGGTCAGGGGGCTACAGTATGTCTGCAGTAGGCCCACTGATCAAAGGCTCCCCCATCCTGATTAAGTATTCTAGGGCGGAGAAGAGCAGGACGTGGGTACTTGTGTAAAGTGTGGTGATTCACACCTGTAGTTAGGTTTCCCCGGCCCAGATCCCCATCTGGCAGACTTAGTGACGCCAACTCTTTTGAGTGGGGTTAGGAAAATGGCAGCCTGACTAAGGGATTGTGCGTATGTGCCAGCTACCTGGGGGCAGGTAACAAAGTGCTTCCCACGTTAGCTGGCAAAAGGTAATTAGGTACAGATAATTGTGAACCAATAACTGAGACCCAATGTTGGGACAGAGCCCAAATCCTATATAACCAATTGTCAGCTCTATACCCATGTTGTTCGTCTTCATATTCCATCTGAATGATACCTGATGCCTGATGAATTGCTAATCTGAATCCTGATTACTTCATTGCCCCATTCCCACGTAAGTGTATATATTCTTTGTGTTATTTGTTCAATATTGTGTGATCACCTTCTCTGAAGGAATAAACTTTCATTATCATATCACAGTCGCATTCAATTCAAACCAGTTATTTTGGTGTATATTATAACCCTGTAAGCTATCGTGACAGGGGTGGAGGTGGAACTGGGCCTGTGTGTGACGGTGAGGGGGTAACCAGGCCATCAATAAAGGTATTATGCTTGGCTGGTTACCCCTGATCCATATTTGGGGCTTTAGAGTGTTAGCTCTTGAACCTGTTTGTTCTACCTGCAATGTATGTAATTGTGCGACAATAAATAATTTTCTGTGTTTTACCTTTCCAGCTATGCCAGCAAGCAGAAAGTGCTAGGCTATGAGTTTCAAGGGGGGTTTTACGGATAAAGTTTTGTCAGAATGTCTAGCTTGCGGGGTTCCAGAGGAGCTGGATACCCCAAAAATATACCCGGATATCAGGTCGGATTCTTGGATACATTGAGACACATTGCACTGGCAAAATCTCTCCTTGAAAACACTTGCGTGAATCACGCTAGGACTCCTTGCTTCAGCACAGACCAGAAAGGTAAATGGCACATAGGGATGTGTGGTATCCCTGGAATGGTAAAGGGGTCCCTAGTATAAGGGGGATGCCCTGTTAATCCCCTAGTCACCCAGAACCTGGTATAGGGGTTCTGGGGTACTCCAACCATATATAAGGTTGCAAGGGTTTCTATGAAACCTAAGTCCGGTTTTCAAGAAGGGAACGAGATACAGCCCTGAGAATGAACCTAACATTTTTTCATTCTACTTTGGGACTTTGACAAAATATGGAAAAAATATTTAGTTTCATAATGTTTTAATAGCAGAGAAGACTGTGCGGATTTTAAAAGTCTAAGTCAGGTTTGCAGTGTGTGAGGGATATGGCTAGTGGGAATAAAAGTAAAGAGTCTCATTCTATCACTCATAACCAGGAGACTTGGACAGAATAAAAGTGTAAAGTATATTTTTTTAAACAGGTATGTTTAAAATGTATTATACTTGTGCACTATAAAATACGCTGGGACTTTCAAAGTCACTATTCTGAGTGAGCCAGGGGGCTACCAAACTGTGGTGCCACTGTGTCTACTCGAGGTCTGGACTTGAAAGCCACAGATGCTGCCAGAGGTGTGAAGAACATTTGGTCCAGGTGGCTAGGTGAAGTACCCACGTCCTGGGATCAATACAAGCCATTCCGGCTAGCATTCGTCTTCCCAGTCCTTTAGGCACCTAGCCCGGCGGGTGAGTTCTGCATAGCAAGTGGCTAAGGTGGAAAACTCGCGCATGCGCTTGTTTCATTCAGAAGATCCGATTTGCCTGGCTTCAGAAGACTGACAGCCATCTGATTGGCTGGTTGGAACTTTCCCATGCTGGGATTGGTTGTAAATATTACTAGACACATGATGCATAGAGCTTGACCCCCAGCAGAAGCACTTACCAAAATCCCCCCCTCCTGTCTCTCTACGTTCCTCCTACATACCAATTAGATAAGTTCCTCGGAGCAGGGACTCCTCTTCCTAAATGTTACGTTTATGTCTGAAGCACTTATTCTCATGACCTGTTATTTATATTATTTGCTCAGCGATTGGCTCCCTGGTATCACGTGTATCCAAGCCCCTAAGCCTTCTGGGGCTGTAGTCCATTGCATTGCCTGATGTAACTGATCGCCGCCTCATAGTGCCCCACTGGTCATGCGCAACTTGCTGCACATGCGTGGCTTGCTGCGCATGCGCGCATATCCAATATGGCAGCCCCTGCTATCCGGCCAACCACACCAGCTGCCCCCGCAGTACCTCCCACACCCCGCAGCCACAGCGGAGGTAAGAAGGGGGTCAATGGAGCCTAAAGGGGTACCATGGATACACACTCCCCCTGGTAAAATCCCAACGGCCTTGTTTGGGACAGCATACATAACTATATACACAAGGGTTATATAATAAAAATACGGTACAAGTATATAACTTAACATCTTGCAATGCTCTACATGAGATTATACAATTGAGTGAACATTACAGTAACATAATGTATTTTGGCCCGAGACCACTGCTGAGCCTCATAGTGGGGTGCCCCAAATGAATCGTAGGCTACCCAGTTGGAAGGGTACCTCATTCTTTGGCTTCTGCAAAGCTCTGGTTCTACTCGTTCTGAAGAGTAATGTGCATAGTCCTGAGGCTCAGCCTCTCCCATTGAGGGTATAAATGTCTCTGAAAAGTCTCTTTGGGGCGTGAAGCATGGGCTTCTAGGGAATAGGGGAGGACTTATTGGAGTCCCCCTATTAGAGGTTGTTTGTTGAGGCCCTTTACCCGTAGCTCCTCGGGGAGGTGCCTCAGGGTGTTTAGGTCCCTTTGAGAGGGGCCCCCCATTCTGGGCGGACTAGTTCTCTCATTAGCTTCCACTTGTTCTGACTCTACATCCAAAGGTGTTGTCGGGATTCCTGGTTCGCCTTCCTCCAGTTGCGGAATAGGAGGAGGTGATTACGGTGCCAGATTTTTACCCGGCCCTCACTGTCTCTTAAACTATAGACTGGGAGACCCGGCATCTGTGACTCGACTTCATATATTCCATCACGCCAGCGGTCGGCCAGTTTGTGTTTGCTGACGACTCCTAGATTTCGGAGTAGAAAGGCATCGCCAGGACGAATCTCCCGATGACGGATCTTATGATCATAACGCCTTTTGTTATCAGCGTTCAAACGAGCAGAAGCTTTCTTGGCTAACCGGTAAGCGTTTTGCAGATTGTCTTGTAGTCGTTGTACGTATTTGAAGTGCGTCATGTTGGGTACCCTGTCGGTAGATATCCTCAGACGTATATCCACCGGAAGTCATGCTTCTCGCCCGAACATCAAGAAATATGAAGTGAACCTTGTGGACTCATGGTGAGTGCAATTGTAGGCATGCACCAAGGATTCTACATGCTTACTCCACTCGCTCTTCTGAGATCCTTTTAAAGTGCCGAGCATGTCCAGGAGGGTCCTTTTGAACCTCTCCGGCAAAGAATCTCCCCTGGGTGGTAAGGGGTGGTTCGAGACTTAGTAATATTTAGCAGTTTGAGCAACTCCTTGATGAGATTACTTTTGAAGCCCCGACCTTGGTCCGAATGCAGATGGTTTGGCAGTCCGTAATGGATAAAGTATCATTCCCATAGTATTTTAGCCACCATGATGGCTTTCTGAACTTTGGTGGGGAAGGCCTGGGCATAGGGAGTATAATGATCCGTGATGACCAACATATTACCGATTCCTCGGGTATCAGGTTCAATGCACAGAAACAATTTATTTAATCTAGCTTGTGTGAGCGAAACATGTCAGTGTGTTTCCCCTGTTGAGAATAAATTGTTTTTATTACACCCTGTTCACTTGTTTTTTACTCGTGGTGCGGTGCCATTTTTTTCTTCTGACTATTTCAAGCAATGCAAACAATTGGAGACCAATGCTCTGCAAGTTCACAGCTGTGGTTATCAGAAGACATCACACAGTGAGTAACAACCAATTTATAACAAAGATTATGTTATTGCAAGGAGGATTTTCATGGTTACTGGCATATGGTTGACTCATTGCATGCTCCAGGCTGAGCTAGGGTCCAGCCTAGTAACATCCTCCATCATACAAGAAGAATTGTCATTTCATGCATGTGTGCAGGATTTATACTTGCTAAAGGGTCAGGCTCCCTATCAATGCTTATATTCTACTGGTGAAGGACTGACATTATCATGTATACAGGTTCTAACACTGACTGTGATATTGTCATGATGGACACAACTACTATCAACACATTTATATTTTGGGTTTAGATTGAGCACACAAGTTAAGCAAAATAAACTGACATTTATTTCCTTAATAGACAAACACACGACAACCTTAGAATACACTTAATAATTACACTTACTGGGATAGGGAACAGAATAAATTGATCAGTGAACAAAAAGCACAGAAATAATGTCCCTTTAAATTGCAATCCTTTTGCAAAGGGGTGCAAGATGCCATTAAATAATGCCCGTCACGATGGACACAACTACTATCAACACATTTATATTTTGGGTTTAGATTGAGCACACAAGTTAAGCAAAATAAACTGACATTTATTTCCTTAATAGACAAACACACGACAACCTTAGAATACACTTAATAATTACACTTACTGGGACAGCGAACAGAATAAATTGTCCAGTGAACAAAAAGCACAGAAATAATGTCCCTTTAAATTGCAATCCTTTTGCAAAGGGGTGCAAGATGCCATTAAATAATGCCCGTCACGATTGCCATTAAATAATGCCCATCACGATGGACACAACTACTATCAACACATTTATATTTTGGGTTTAGATTGAGCACACAAGTTAAGCAAAATAAACTGACATTTATTTCCTTAATAGACAAACACACGACAACCTTAGAATACACTTAATAGTTACACTTACTGGGATAGGGAATAGGATAAAATGTCCAGTGAACGAAAAGCACAGAATTAATGTCCCTTTAAATTGCAGTCCGTTTGCAAAGGGGCGCAAGATGCCAGGCCATTATTTCCTTGAAATGTAAAAAGTTTGTTCTGGTTCTTTGGGGTTCGTTCTGGAATCCCCAGGGCTAACGAAATCCTGAAGCAGAGCTAGTTTCCTTTTTGCAGTGTTTTTAACCCCTTGCGTTCTGGAATCGCAGCCGGTGTACTTAGATCTTATCCGCTTGAAGAAATCAGGTAACAACCACACAGGAATGAGGGTTACAGGCCTCTTTAAGGACAGGGGCCCTCAGAGTTTTTCATCAGCCTCATCCCATTGGCAAAGAATTTTCTTCCTCCTATCAAAGCCTGCCATGTAATGTGGGAAAATCTTACATCCAGCCCAGGTAACTCTGAGCATGGTCAGTGAGCAGATTGGTAGCACCGCTGAGTAAAAAGGGGCCACTCGTTTCTGGGGATGCAACATCTGGAGTTTGGTCCCAAGGTGTGAAAATCCAGTATGAGTAACAGGATCTGGTCCTCAGAAACATCCTGATTAAGTCACACTTTAAGGCTCTGGGGGCTTTCATCTGCAACACTTCACGAGACCCATAGGCCTTGCCTCAACAGGGGGTCTCTGAAGGTGCAGAAGAAAGTGCCCCCAGCTCATGTATGTAAAACATTTGTTCATTACATGCATTACAAAGGCAGGCAGAAAAAATAGCATCCTGCCTGTACATTTAAATCTGCAACCGAAAGGCACATTATCAAAAATATATGTTTTACAGTACTTATGTCAAAGTTATATTTTCAATATGTGTGTGCTTGTGGGGTTACACTGAGGCTGCACAGCAAAAATCAGAGTGCTGGCTCACTCCGTTCCTGCGCTAGCAGTCTTAATGGAACGGCTCCTGTTATTCAGCACTGCAGGTAGAGACTAGCCTGCAAAAAGGGGACAACAATGCATAGAAGGGAAAATGGTACATGGGAACAGCATATAAAATTAACCCCTTCACCCCCAATACGATTTAGGATTAACAAGCCGAGCATACTGCCTTTATTAATGCGCTGATTAATCCTATTATCGTCACACCTCCTCCACTCAAAGCGCAGGGCCTGCCCTGACCACCCCGTCCGGTGGCTGGGCTGACCTGATAGCTCTTGAAGTATTTGGTTTGTGAGGGCTGTCCTGGTGGGAAAGGCCATCAATGTGACCATGTGCACTGTCCTTCTTGTGCTGGCTGGTAAAGTCAAATTCCTGTAAGGCAGGACTCCAGCGCACAAGTGGCTCATTTCCCCCACCACCCTCTGCAACCAACTTAAGAGGATATGGTCCGTATTCACAGTGAAGGGTCCCTCCTCCCCCCCTTGGCTGTGCACAGCCCCAATGCCATAGTCCGAGGCATCAGGCTGCACAAAAGCCATTTGGAGAGTGTGGGTGCAACAAGGCCAGGGGCACTGGCCAGTGCAGTCTGCAGGGCCTGGGATAAGGCCTCACAGGCAGGAGACCAGACAACCAGCACAGACATTCGCTTCTGGGTCAAATCAGTCAGAGGGTCAGTCCCACTAATGGGCTGTGAGGTAACCTGCCTACAGTAACTAGGGGGCCCTAGAGAAATCAGACGCCTGACACGCACCCTGTGCCCTAGAGGCAATACCCCTGCCCTCTCTACTGAACACTGAGTGGGTATAATAGCAAGCCCTGTCTCCCTAACCCTGGCTAGCACTGCTGCTACCTGTCCTGGATACAAACCCAGATCTGTCTGAAGCTAACTATCTTCTCCCTGTATGCCCCTACATACCTCTGCACTCTCTCTAGTGCCCTACTGATCAGGCGGTGGGAGGTAGCCAGAGCATTCCTCATCCTGATTGGCACCCTGAAAAACTCACAGAGGCCATTCTGTAGGCTGAAGACTGACCCCCCCTCACTTTTCCTTCCTCTCTACACTGTCTTCCACCTTTGCTGATACTCCATAGGTATTCTTATGCAGAGGATGCAGATCACCAGGAAGCACAGGCTGATCTGTACTATGTGCCCTTCCCAGGTTGTCTGGGAACAGAACCCTAGGCTGCTCTACCCTAGCCCTGGCTTCTGCCCCTGCCTGCCTACCTCCCCGCTCAACTAGGACCCCCCTAGGAAACCCTATCCTACCTAGAGGCCTGGCACTGCCTGAGCTACTTCCTGAAACATGTTCCCCATTCCTGGTAACAGGTTCAGGAGCATCTGAACATAATCACCCGCTTTACCATCTGGTTGGCAGGCATCCCAGGGGTGACCAAAGTATGCTGCTGCCCCGGCTGCCTCCGGCCAGAAGTTAGGCTGCAACAGCTGGGTTCTCATGTGAGTGACCCCCTGATGGGGTATAATAGCAAGTCCTGTCTCCCAAACCCTGGCTAGCACTGCTGCTACCTGTCCTGGATATAAACCCCAGATCTGTCTGAAGCCAACTATGTTCTCCCTGTATGCCCCTACATGGCTCTGCACTCTCTCTAATGCCCTCCTGATCAGGCGGTGGGAGGTAGCCAGAGCATTCCTCATCCTGAATGGCACCCTGAAAAACTCACAGAGGCCATTCTGAAGGGTGAAGACTGACCCCCCCCCCCTTTGCCTTCCTCTCTACACTGTCTTCCACCTCTGCTGATACTCCATAGGTATTCTTATGCAGAGCATGCAGATCACCTGGAAGCACAGGCTGATCTGTACTATGTGCCCTTCCCAGGTTGTCTGGGAACAGAACCCTAGGCTGCTCTACCCTAGCCCTGGCTTCTGCCCCTGCCTGCCTACCTCCCCGCTCAACTAGGACACCCCTAGGAAACCCTATCCTACCTAGAGGCCTGGCACTGCCTGAGCTACTTCCTGAAACATGTTCCCCATTCCTGGTAACAGGTTCAGGAGCATCTGCACATAATCACCCGCTTTACCATCTGGTTGGCAGGCATCCCAGGGGTGACCAAAGTCTGCTACTGCCCCGGCTGCCTCCGACCAGAAGTTAGGATGCAACAGCTGGGTTCTCATGTGAGTGACCCCCTGATGCCCCACTAGTGGACTGGAGAAGGCTACCTGCAACACTTGCTGCCTACCCTCCCCAGGTCCCACTAACCGTCTTCAACCTGTCCAGCCCTGGCTAACCCAGTAGAACCTGGCTCCCTACCCCAGAGCCCGTGGTGCCACAGTCAGTGGTCTGACCCCCTGCATTCCTCAGGACTCGGACGCCCGCAGTCCCACACCTTCTAAGCTGGGGTCAGTTTTCACCGCATCCTTATCTGCTGTCCCTAATTCTAACCACCCACTCTTATTCTCTAAGTCAGGGGTAACAGGAACAGGTAAAGGGAACAGTAAGTCAGTCACTGGTCATGACTCAGTAGTCTGGCTTACCTGTCTGGTCTCCTCAGAGACTGCTGGAACCGTAGCTCCCAAATGCAGGGGGACAGGGGCTGCTTCTGCTGTGATCCCTGATGACAGGCTCTTAGGAATCGCAGCCACAGCTGGCAATTCCGCAGCAAACATACAGAAAACTGGTTCCAGGTCATTGCTAAGGCGCCCCTCAGCAGTTACCCTGGACAAAACCCCCACCTCCCTCATGCCATGATTGGCACCCCCATCCAAAACTATCTGGACACCCTGGAATCACTGCAGCCCTCCATCAGGCATGGTTCTTTGCACCCCGGTGCCCGGGAGCAAATCTTCTGGCTGCACCAGAAAAACAGCAGGACCTAAATCTGGCAAGCTGCCTGCTTGCTGGTCACCAATGGTAACCCTCCGTGGGTGTCTGCACAGGACATCAGCAGGCTGCACCTCGACTGGTGCAACCGGATATCCTCCGCTCACTGCTGCTGGTTCTGAGGAGACAAGGGCAGGGTCTCCATGGGACGTCCCTCTGGGGTTTGGCTCCATGGATGTGCTTGCTTCCTCTGTGTGGGCCAGCCAGACACGGGCTACTGGACCCGCAGCAAGTGAACGTTGCCCCTGATGGGGTCCCCCAGACCGCTCATGGTCCGGGGAATGTGGCCGGATGTAGCCCCCCTTGTGGCAATGATAGCACCGTCTCTCAAGCTTGAACTCCCCAGTATAGGGCGTGTTGCTGCCCACTGTATGTTTGGGAGTCCACTGAGGTGCAGAATTGTCCCCCCTAGCCGGAATGGCTACCTCTCTGGGGACTGCTGCGTTGCTCACCAAGGCTCTGCTGGTTATATATTCATTTGCTGGCTCTGCTGCATCCAAAGCAGTTACTCTGGGAACGTCCTTTACCCCGCTGACAAGGTGGGAGTGAGGGGTACTTCCAAGCGCTATTGACAGGAGATGTACCCGCTGTTCATAGCTAACCCCTTCTCCCCAGGCGGTGAGGAGTGCAATGAGTCCAGAGGTAGCAAGTCCGGTCGCCGCAGCGACTAACCCATCTGCACCCCCTGGCACCACGCCACCCTCTTCCAGGTGGTCACTGACATCCTCTCCCTGTCCTTGCAGCTCCGGAGCTGGAGGGACCTCCTGCACTCCGGGCTGAATACCATCTGCTGCCACAGCAGCTGGTGGGGCCATCCTGCCCTCATATTCTTCTAAGTCCTCCTCCAGCTAACTCTTGGACCGACCGTCTGTCGTGAAACCGTACCCCACATATCTCTCCACTATCTGCGCCCGGTTCCAGGTACAAAACCTTCCTGAGCGTGGACTCATGCACCACTGGGGTATGGGTCCAGAGACCAGTGAATTATCTCGTGCTCTTTGGAAGTGTGTGTAAGTTGCCACTTGTCTGAGGAGCTCACAAGCCACGAGGTCCTCTCTATATTACAGAACCCCGCAGGAAACTGCAATACAGGCTCAATCAGTATCCCACACGCTGCCACCAGTAAATAATGCCTGTCACGATGGACACAACTACTATCAACACATTTATATTTTGGGTTTAGATTGAGCACAAGTTAAGCAAAATAAACTGACATTTATTTCCTTAATAGACAAACACATGACAACCTTAGAATACACTTAATAATTACACTTACTGGGATAGGGAACAGGATAAATTGTCCAGTGAACGAAAAGCACAGAATTAATGTCCCTTTAAATTGCAGTCCATTTGCAAAGGGGCGCAAGATGCCAGGCTGTTATTTCCTTGAAATGTAAAAAGTTTGTTCTGGTTCTGAAGCAGGGTTAGTTTCCTTGTTGCGTTTTTAACCCCTTGTGTTCTGGAATCGCAGCCGCTGTACTTAGATCTTATCCGCTTGAAGAAATCAGGTAACAACCACACAGGAATGAGGGTTACAGGTCTCTTTAAGGACAGGGGCCCTCAGAGTTTTTGATTAGCCTCATTCCATTGGCAAGGAATCATCTTCCTCCTATCAGAGCCTGCCATGTAATGTGGGAAAATCCTACAGTCAGCCCAGGTAACTCTGAGCATGCTCAGTGAGACCCATAGGCCTTTCCTCAACAGGGGGTCTCTGAAGGTGCAGAAGAAAGCGCCCCCAGCTCATGTATGTAAAATATTTGTTCATTACATGCATTACAAAGACAGGCAGAAAAAATAGCATTCTGCCTGTACACTTAAAACTGCAACCAAAAGCCACTTTATTAAAAATATATGTTTTACTTATGACAAAGTTATATTTTCAATATGTGTGTGCTTGTGGGGTTACACTGAGGCTGCACACCAAAAATTAGGGTGGTGGCTCACTCCATTCCTGCGTTAGCAGTCTTAATGGAACGGCTCCTGTTATTCAGCACTGCAGGTAGAGACTAGCCTGCAAAAAGGGGACAACAATGCATAGAAGGGAAAATGGTACATGGGAACACCATATAAAATTAATCCCTTCACCCCCAATACGATTTAGGATTAACCAGCCGAGCATACTGCCTTTATTAATGCGCTGATTAATCCTATTATCGTCACAGATATATCCCATCCCTTGAGCCCCGGTATATCCCTTTGAAAGGATACTTTTTTCTCAATGTACAGACTGTCCATACACATCAAGTCCATGGGACCCAAACTTTTCAGATGAGTCATGGTGCCGGCTCTGGTAGGGAGAGTCTTGCGTTGGATGCATCGGGAGCACCGTCGACAGTGTCGCTCCACTGATACACGCATCCGAGGCCAAAAGAACCAATCTCACACCAACTCAAACGTCTTTTCTATGCCCAGATGGCCATGTTTATCGTGCAAGGCTTTCAGGACCAGATATTGTATGTTTCGGGGTAGAACCAATTGTTTTCTCTCTGGTTGGTCATGGTATTGTACCACCCGATATAGTAGACCGATGTCCAGCTTGAATTTGTCAGCTTCTCACATGAGTATGGCCACAAGGTCCCTGGGAGCACATTTCAGCATGTCAGGTCTGTTTTTCTGTACAGCCTGGCGAATACGGCTACAGGGTCCCTTACCTGATATTGTATCATATCCTTCCACAAGATAATTTTATCTGGGGTGACATTCATTCCATCGGGGTCACAGTATTTATTTATTTATAAAATGTTTTACCAGGAACTAATACATTGAGAGTTACCTCTCATTTTCAAGTATGTCATGGACATAGTTAAAATGACAGAAGGCAGCAGGCAGAGCCTTGGATTGATATCCAAAGGAATCCATGACACGTAATTCAGAGAAGGCCACTTTATACCCTAAAATAGCCACCGTGTTGCACATGGCTCACATCCCTGGCCCAGGAATCTCCTCTCAAATGTCATCATCCGGAGTGGCCTCTAGTCCTGGTCTTCTGGATAGGGCATCGGCCTGATGTTTAGAGGCCCTGGCTTGTACTTCAATGTGAGCATGTAGTTTGAGAGGGCCGCTAGCCATCGATTGCCTGCAGCGTCCAGTTTGGCAGTCGTTGTTATGTATGTCAATTGATTGTTGTCTGTACGCACTTCAAAGGTGACCCCATACAGATAGACGTGGAGTTTATCCACAATTGCCCACTTAAGAGCGAGAAATTCCACCTTGTGGACGGGATAATTCTGTTCGCTGGGGGTTAGACTGGGGCTGACATAGGCCACTAGTCAGAGACCGGCTGGGTATTTCTGGTGTACTGCTGTGCCGGCCTTTATTCTAAAACTTCTCGGGGGCGTGGTGGTTCCATGTCCTGAATGCCAAGCAGAGTAAATGGTGCATCCCCCATGCTCATGCTGCATTCGCGCTGCCCGGTATCCGCAGTTGAACTGCGGTTGATTTGCGGTTGATCTGTTTAATAATAATGGTTCAGATTTAATTGGGGGCAATTCTTTGCATATCCGCCAGGTGGCAGATATTCATGAATTGTAAGGAATTCTAATGTGTACACTGTTTGTGCTACAGTAATGTGTCGACTTGCAGGTGTTTAAAAAAACCCACAGTGGTCCATTGTAAATTGACCTTGGTACTGAAGAAGTTACTGTATCAATTTAGGCGTTTCATAATAAAAACTCAATGCTCTGTGTCTTTTTCACATTACTTAATGCACAGTATTTCTCACTGCACAATCGCTCGCCGGACGGAAACAATGAGTACACCGCAGTACGTGTGCAAAAGACCTGACTGCACATATGAATACGTAATTTGGTCGGCAATTAATGCAGCAGCTGATAACATGGCCACAGTTTGTGAAAACTATCAATATTTTATCGCAAATTATGACTTTTACAAATTTTCACCTGATGCTCATGTGTGGAAACGTGCGATAAGGAAAAAGTTAAGTAGCAATCTGTGTTTTTTTCCTATTGCCCCTGCACACGGCGTTAGAGGAGGGTATTGGTGTGTGGTGCCAGATTTTTCCAGTATCTTTGATCATGGAGACTTCAAAAGGAGAAAGGTCAGATTTAATGAACATAAGATTCATCAATCCCAGGCCAGCAATGTAACAGCGCCAGTACCGGCTTACAATAACGGTCCGACCGTCAGTGAAAACCTGGTGAACGGCAACCCTTGCTATCAGTCCCTGCCAGGATACCGGCAAAACTTCCAGTATAAGCCTGATTTCACGTACAGATACCACAAGCTTGCATGTACCAAAAAGATTTCCAGCTCCATCATCTGTCAACTACACTGGCGACACACTTTATTCGAGCTTGGCTAGTCCCACGAATTCGGGTATACCCGGGTGTATTGAGGTTTGTGACTGTTTTCTGCCCGAGTGCATTGAGTTATTTTCCAAGCAGGGATTGAAGCATTTTATTCCCACTGGCTGCAATACTGCACAGTATATATATATATACTGCATTACAATTCATGAATTTATGCCATCTGGTAGACACGCGAAGCATTGCAGCCTATTAAATCCTAATCATTATCATTTAACAGATCAGCCGCCCATCAGCCAGGCATGAACCCAGGCTGGGAAGGCAAACGCAACGGGGCTTGTCAGAGGTGAGGAGCGGCGCATTCCAGGTATCTGCCAGGTACATACCGGGTATTTGCTCGAATAAAGTGTGTCGGTGCAGTACAGGTGTAGCAGACCCTCTGTCACCTGTCAAGGAAGTGTATAATGAAGACTACGGGACTGGCAGTGGCTCATCGCCACCCATTTGGCAAAGTCTATAATGAAGGTAAATACAGTATAATTTATTACATTAAATACCTGTATTTCACTAGAGTACATATTACAGTACTTACACTACCAAGCTGCCGTATTTTATTCTATTTTGTAAATATCAATACATTATGCACACAGACAAGTGATTAGTTACTGCAGATCGGTCCGTTCTCCTGTAATCAATCGCTTCGCTCATGTCTGTTTAGTTCTATTATTTTATTCACAATTCTAGAAAATGTAGTCCAGCACTATGATTGGCTGAGCAGTTTCAACAGTACAGTACATACTGAACAATTGGTGAACAGCTAGGCGCATGTGTGTATATCTCATGATACCTTGTTGAAACGCATCATCACATCCCCTCCCGAAGTCTTACTGCAATAACAAGACAACGGTAATGCAACCGCTTATCAACACCACCCCCTCCCCGCACCGTGCCATTCATTAAAATTCTTGTAGCCTGCTTGAAGGACCCATTATGTGAAATGTTATACGGTACTTACTGTACTATATGCTTTATAAAATGTAACACAATGAAACAATGACACAATTTTAAAAATTCAACTTTTTTTTTAGTTAAAACATTATTTTATAAATATTATTAAGCAATAATGGAAATATATAATATTTTATTTTTCCTCAGAAAAGAAACTTTGTCATCAAGCGGAGAACGGCTAATGGAGGAATTTCGATGGACGTGCAGTATAATATCGCTTTTTTGAAACGTTGCTTGCACATTGATTAATCTTAAACAATATGCTGCTGTTTTCATATTAATACTTTGTTGCATACAGTACACTTTAACTCTTACTGTATAAGAAACACCCAAAATAAAAGTTATAATCTTTTATTCTATACAGTATGCATTTACAGTATTCTACAGTACTGTGATTTTTTGGGGGGCTGTGTGGTTCAAAACATTATGATGACCTGTTGAAAATATTTCATTGAACTAATAATCCAGCATACAGCCATCTCCCCCTCCCCCCCCCCCCCAACCCACACACACACAAGGCCAAACCCTTCATTTGTAATGGGTGGATTTGTGGCTTAGTTTAATAGTTTAATCTACCCCAGTGTGTTCTCATAATTATGCGCATGCGTGTATGTCTCATTGGAACCTTGTTGAAACTCAGACAGTATGCGTGTGATCACATTTAGGCGCATGCGTGTATGTGAACAAGAGACACCACACATCCCACTCCGAGCTATTAATTCAAATTCTTGTAGGCTGATAAGCCCTTACTGTGGAACGAATCCTCCCCCAAACACATTCATTCGTCTACAACGGTAATGCAACCGCTTACCAACCCCCCCCCCCCCCCCCCTGAACCATTCATGAAAATTCTTGTAGCTTTCTTGAAGGACTGACTGATTTTAACCAACTATTATGTGAAATTTTATACTTATGATTTATAAAAGTTGACATAATGAAACAATTTAAAACAAGCAACTTTTTTTTTTTTTTTTTAGTAAATCAATATTTTATAACTTTTGCACTACTGAACAATCAAGCAGCAAAGTCCATCCCCATCAGTCTGTCCTTCCAGGGACGAGCCATTATATGCCTCAAAAGGCCATTGATGGTGTCTCTCACGGTTCTCATCATATGATTGGTACAAATAAAAAACGTTGCACTTCCGCCAAAATTTTCTGGCAGAGCCTTTTTGATCCGATTCCCTTCATAATTAATGTTGTGGGTACACCCGCTGTACATCTCATAACTGACATGGTGTTTGAAGATGTACAGGGCATATTTCTGGGCAACACCAGCAACCTTGTATTTCTCCCTGACTTGCTGGGGCAGGTCACGCAAGGTGATGTCTGGCACCGTCTCAATGCAAGCGTGTGTGCTGGAAGCAGGTGTGCTTCTGGGAGTGGGTGTGCTTCTGGCAGCGGGTGTGCTTCTGGACGCGGGTGAGAGTAGGGGGTCTGGGAGGATGATTTCCCTCCTGTAGTTGTGGCCTTATCGGGGTTGTCATCTCCTAAAGGAGTACCAGGGCTACAATAATAAAGCATGTTCATGTATAGTGCTGCTAGTTTTACGTAGCGCTTTACAGAGACATTTTGCAGGCACAGGTCCCTGCCCCGTGGAGCTTGCAATCTATGTTTTTGGTGCCTGACGCACATGGAGATAAGGTGACTTGCCCAGGGTCACAAGCAGCCAACACCAGGAATTGAACCAAGCACCCCTGCTTCAAACTCAGTGCCAGTCAGTGGCTTTACTCACTGAGCCACTCCTCCCATAATATATATATATTTTATAATAGCCACTTTGAGAAGGCTTTTTGCTTTAATGCACACTTGTACAGAGGGCCACCAGTCTTCATGTTAAAATGTATTTGCTAACGTGTATGGCTACATAAAACAGTGTACTGTATGTAAGTGGTCCCTATTCACATCAGACTTATGACAAAAACATATACAGGTAATGTATATAACATTTGCAGACAATGAGATAAAAGAATGAGATCACTTTAAAGCATGGATAACACATAAAATGCAAACGCCTTGGAAATTTTAGTCTAAATAGACATTTTTATAAACTTCATAACATCGTACAGAATTTTGTGAGCAATTTCAGATAGGTCACAAATATTTCATTTAACACTCCTTGTTTAAGATTTCATATAAGTCACTGTCCTACTATGAAAAGTATGAACAATTCAGGAAAAATATGCATCTGCACATTTCTTTTTGATTTAATGCTTAGACAT
Organism: Ascaphus truei; assembly: GCF_040206685.1. Lineage (NCBI taxonomy): Eukaryota > Metazoa > Chordata > Amphibia > Anura > Ascaphidae > Ascaphus > Ascaphus truei. The sequence goes on from NC_134483.1 coordinate 257,396,431, forward strand.
GCCTCCTCTGAGATCCCAATGAATTTTTTATCAGAATGTAAATATCTCTAGGCATACTGCAAAAGAACACTTAGCCACCAGTCTCATTCAACTGTGAAAGATATACAGTACAGGTATTATGCACAACAATATTACTGGATTTTACACGATGCCCACAGTTTGTATCAGTAATGTGCTGATTTAACTATGCAGTGGGACACATATTATAAAGATGCAATAATGTATGTAACATGTGTCTGTATCCATAGAGAATTTATTCTCTCACTGGCATAAACAATTAAGGTTTCCTGAATGAAAAAAAACACACAAAACTGTCATGATGAAGAGCTTAAGCCTTTTGTTTTTTTTTCAGCAGGTCTTATGCTTCTCTTCCTTATGCACATTATTCCACCTGCTGGCATGCTCCCACTGGTGAAATAGCGTGGTAGCCCTGTCTAATTTTCGCACTATTGACTTTCCCGGCGTTGTGGTGTATGTACCAGTTCAACGCGCTAGTGGCTGCAATATTGTTGGCTACATATGTAGATATTCAATTTTAAGTCTGTCAGTCAATTATCATCAAGTAGAATTGCCTGCAATTCCTTGGACTGTAGGCCAGGGGTCGGCAACTGGCCCTTGCAGTCATTACTCAGTACGGCCGGCCAACAATTCCCCATTCTCTCTGCCTCCAATAAGTCCAACTCAATCCCCTGCTTGTGTGCGCAGGTGGTGCCGCCGCACTGAATGTTTGGCCCATACATATGAATCACATGGGACGTGGGTTAGACGCGATGAGACGCGGTACAAGAGGCCCCACAACGTGCCTGAAGGTGAAGTGTGTATCTATCGATGTGTAGAATTGTGTGTGTGAGTGAAAGGGGGAATTGTGTGTGGAGCTTGTGGCTGTGGGGGGAGTTGAGGGTAGTGGGGGATGAGAGTGTGCATGGGGAGGAAGTTCAGTGTTTCAGGGGGGAATTGATTGTGTGGATGAGGGAATTGAGCATGTGGGGAATTGAGTGGGTGGGGGAGGGGTGGGAGAATTGTGTACAGGGAGGTTGGAAGAATTAAGTGTGTTGGGGGGAGAGAAGAGCTGAAGAGAGTTAGAGAAGAGGGGGAAGAAGGGGGAGGGAGTGAGGTGAGATAGGGGAGAGAAGAAGAAGGGAGTGAGGGAGCAGTAGCGAATGAAAGAGGAGGGGGAGAAAATGTAAGGAATGGGAGAAAAGGAGGTGGGAGAGAGAGAAGGGAGGGTTAGAGTTGGATGAGAGAGAGGAGGGTGGGCAGAATGGGGAGGGAGTGCGTTGTGAGGAAGGGAAGATAAGGGGGAGGGGAGTGAGAGGAGTGATGGGGAGAATGTAGGAGAGGCGAGGGGGAGAAGGAGGAAGGAATGAGGTGAGGAATGGAGTGAGAAAGGAGTGAGGGTGTGAGGCAGGAAGGAGAGGACTGAGGGAGAGAGAGGAGGGGGAGGTGAGAGAGTGTGAGAGGACTCAGGGAGGATGAGAGAGGAGGGAAGGGTAGAAGTGTGAGAGAAGAGGGAGCGAGTAAGTGAGATGAGGGGGGAGAAGGAGAGAGTTAGAGAAGAGGGAGTAGGAGTAAATAAATATGCAGGACCAAGCATATTTTGTGTTTTATGCCCAAGGGTGGAAATGACAACTGACACACTTTTGCATAGAATAACAAGGAAAAAACAAAATAAAGGGACTTATTATGGTGAGATGCATTTTTATTCCCCCACATTTTCTCCTCTCCCTAGTTCTGCTAAGTAAGTTTGTCGTACTGTATGCTAATGCTTAATATACATATTAGTGTGTGTACAGTACAGTATATGCATGTATCATGTACTGTATGTGTTTGTGAGGATGTATTCATATTCATGCATATGTTGCGGCTCTCTAAATATTTTGATCAAATAATTATTATTTTTTTAAAGCTCTTCTCACCTGAAAAGTTGCAGACAAAAGTTGCCTTAGGCAAATATACAGCCCAAAGACTCCAATTCCCATCCATAGATTCTACACTACAGTATCACTCACTTCCATCTTGAACTCTAAGGCTGATCCGTGCTGAGGCGCTGACGCTTGTCAGCGAGCCCCTGCAGCCGCAATAAGAGCGGCTTTAGCAGGGGCTCGGGCACGCGTCTGCAGGCGTGCGGAGGCGTAGATCTTATACAATTTTTAGTTTTTCGCGCTCACAGGAGCGCAGGGCCGGTCACATGAGCGGTTCGCCCAATGAGGGCGAACCAGCTCCGTGATGTCACTGGCCCGCCCCCCGACATGCCCCCAGACGGTGCGCGAACTATGGCCAGGGAAAGCACCCGCTTTCCCTCTGCCTCAGCGCGCCTCCGAACGGCTGCAGTCTCTATGGACTCAGCCTAATAAGTTAAAGGCATATTTCTTTGGGTCTGTGTTATATATATGGCATCTGAAGTACAAGTATTTCAAGTTAATTTTCTGAAGAGGGAACCTTCCATGCCAGAATTTATAGCAAATACATTGTTTTAAAGTTTGGAGAACATCAATGAATGTTGATGACCATGCAAAATGTTGGTGATCAAAGTCCAAACTTTGAATTATGCTGTATTAAAACACAATGCCATATAATGAATGAAGTGTCTTACCAAAAATACGATAGGCGGACATCCAATCAGTGCAATGGCTGTTGAGAGTTTACGTTTATTTCCTCCACTGTATGTGCCAGCTGATTTGCTTGCATATTTGAATAGTCCCAGCTTCCTTATTCCCCATTCAGCAACCTAAGAAACACAAACAATAGGGTGAAGATGACAAATAAGCTTTTATATGATGGTATAAAAATAGCAGAGATTTCAAAACATATGAGATACTACTACACAATGACCTTTTCAGAAGTGTTAAGACAACACTTTACTTTTAGTAGTAGTAGTAACAATAATAATACAGCTTAACCCCGTTATAGCGCGGTCCTCGGGGGCCACCCGCGACCACCGCGTTATAAATGGGGTAGCGGGAAAAAATGGCCGCCAATTTTTATTTTTTTTTAAAGTTTTTTTTTTTTTTTTGTGGTGGTACAGTGTCCGCCGGAGGGGGAAAGCTGAGAACTCTCCCAGCATTCCCAGATCCGGTGGAGCAGCGGCAACAGCACACAGGACTTACCCGGCATCTGGCAGCTCTTCTCCCTGTCTCTGCTTCCTGCTTCTGCTTCCGTCTTGCGAGAGCAAGCTCCCTTAAAGAAACAGTGTGTCTCTGTGTGTGTATGTATTTGACTGTGTGAGACTGTGTGTGTGTGTGTCAGTGTGTGTGTGTGCATTGTGCTGTGTGTGTGCAGTGTGCTGTGAGTGTGTGCAGTGTACTGTGAGTGTATGCAGTGTGCTGTGAGTGTGTGTTGAGTGTGTGCAGTGTGCTGTGAGTGTGTGCAGTGTGCTGTGAGTGTATGCAGTGTTCTGTGAATGTATGCAGTGTGCTGTGAGTGTGTGCTATGAGTGTATGCAGTGTGCTGTGCAGTGTGCTGTTTGTGTGTCAGTGTGTGTGTGTGTGTGTGTGTGTGTGTGTGTGTGTGTGTGTGTGTGTGTGTGTGTGTGTGTGTGTGTGTGTGTGTGTGTGTGTGTGTGCAGTGTGCTGTGTGTGTGTGTGTGTGCAGTGTGCTGTGAGTGTATGCAGTGTGCTGTGAGTGTATGCAGTGTGCTGTGAGTGTATGCAGTGTGCTGTGAGTGTGTGTAGTATGCTGTGAGTGTATGCAGTGTGTTGTGAATGTATGCAGTAAATTCGGGGTCCACGCTCAAACTGCGTTATAAGCGGATCCGCGTTATAGCGGATCGTGCTATAACTGGGTGAGCTGTACCATCAAATACCTCAATGCCACTCCATTTTTTCCCAATTTTTGAGGAAAGGGGACTGTCACAGGAGACCAGGCATTTACACCTTTTATACCGAGAACATAACGCTGAGCAAAATAAGGTGGTTAAATAAATTGTCATTTATTCACTTAAAATAGGCTAAGCACAATGAATCACAAAATACATGAGAAGAACAGACTGAAAACAAGACTTTCCTAGCTTAAATAGAACGTAAAACAAAGTCTTTGGTTGACCGGGACTTGTACCGAAATGTCCTGGAACTCAAATCGGCACGAAGCTCCTGACGCCACCACTGTATCTGCTCCGGAGGAGTTGAAATAACTTGACCACAACTTAGCTCCAGAAGTCCTGGAACTATTATCAGCTTGACATCTCAGCTGCGACCGCTACGTTCAATTCTCAGAACTAGGGCTCAAAAAGTGGGAAATTTCAGAAGCCGGTTCGCTGCTATTTCTCCTTGAGCATCTTTTGGTACATTAAATTTGCTGTTGATGTTCTGGCGCTTAGAATCTGAGCTCTGGATTGGCTGAGGTTTACTTATAATATTTCAGAGTTCATTCATAAAATACTACAGCCAATCCGAGTGTGGGAATATTCCTATGAGCCAATCATAGCGCTGACAGTCTACCAAAGTATTCTGGTACCCCAATGGCTTTCACACTTGGCAACCTCTGAGGCTTTCATGCCCGGGACCAGAGCAGACTTGGTGTCACAAAGCGTGATGGCCAAATAGTCTCTCGAAACCCTGGATCTGGCAGGCCCAGCTCATACACCGTGCACAAGCATATACACACTTTAAACATACTGGTTAATAAAATATATTCTTTATACTTCTCTAAGTCTTATGGTTATGGGGAATAGAATAAGAATTTTGCACTTTTATTCCTACTAGCCATATTCTCCGCACACTATACCGGACTTAGACTTTAAAACTCCTTGCAACCTTATATATGGTTGGAGTACAGATGCAGCGGCCATTATTCGAACACTTCATGCGTTGTATACCTTGGAATACCCATGTCATGGCGATTGATTTCTTCCACCCTTACCGCCTTAAGACGCGAGTGCAGGCGAATGCAGAAAATGGAGTTTTAGTGTTCTGGTTTTTAAACACATGAAATTGACACAGTAGCACAATAGCACAGTACTGTACACATTACAATTCATTAATTTCATTGCGCACAAAGAAACAGAATCCATGTAATTCAAACAAAGCAACCGCGATAAACACGAGTGCCTGGTGGGATTGGCCACATTAATGACACGTTAAATACAGCAAAGCACATGAAAACGGCTCTGTGATTTGTTCGAATAACGTCCACTGCATCTGTACACCAGGAACCCCTATACCGGATTATACTAGTGACCCTGTAGGAGGACATGTGCAGAGGTACACTATGGAGACTGTTGTAAGGTGAAATCATAACAAGGCTTTATTGTGCCTGTCGCTTATAACACAGCAAAAAAATAAACATCAAAGAAATAGTGAGCCCAATAAAACTTGCTCCACTTTGATATACTGTATATGTATCCTTCTATTTCAGCCCCTTTTAACTGGGTGGCTACCCCAGGCTATTCATCAGCCCAAGTCATATATATGACCTGCCTAAGACATGCAGATGAGCATACAGTTATATTTGCATATATATATATATATATATATATATATATATAAAAAAAAATATATATATATATATATATATATATATATATATATATATATACAAATATAACTGTATGCTCATCTGCATGTCTTAGGCAGGTCTGCAACCCCGCCTTTCCCCATTATCACCCAGCATACAGCACTTCCACTGCAGCAAGGGATTCTGGGAAATGACATGCAAATGAGCACACAGTGTCACTTTTTGCCTCAATAACCATTTTTAACATGGTAAAATGGTTATTGAGGCAAAAAGTGACACTGTGTGCTCATTTGCATGTCATTTCCCAGAATCCCTTGCTGCAGTGGAAGTGCTGTATGCTGGGTGATAATGGGGAAAGGCGGGGTTGCAGACCTGCCTAAGACATGCAGATGAGCATACAGTTATATTTGCATATTTGCTTTCCTGTGGAGGGTTTTTGTCACTTTTTTTTACTCACCATAACTTAACTCAGTATTATATATATATATATATATATATATATATATATATATATATATATATATATATATATATATATATATGTGTATATGTGTATATGTGTATATGTGTATATGTGTATATGTGTATATGTGTATATGTGTATATGTGTATATGTGTATATGTGTATATGTGTATATGTATATATGTATATATATATATATATATGTATATATGTATATATATATATATATATATATATATATATATATATATATATATATATATATATATATATATATATATACACATGAAATTCAGTCAGCACACTGTAGTTGAAAATGTTGTAATAGCAGATGCTAGTCCCATAGAGAGTAAATATGATACGAACCAATCCAAAGACCAGTAAAGAGACAGCAGACCGCACGGGGTTAATCCAATGGTATATATTCACAACATGAAATACACGTAAGCCAACGTTTCGGTCCCACAGAGAGACCTTCCTCAGGGCCGTGTAACCCACAAGTGCAAGTGACCAAACATATATACCCCCACCCATGGTGCAATGCAAACAAAGGGAACCAATCACCAACATGCAATCAGACATAATATGCAACATAGCTGTGCTCCGTGCCCCCTCCCCTATTACCTGAATATCCATATGATTCATCATGACATGAGAGCAGGCACTTAAGCTATCAGAAGAGAGACACCCTGAGACACTGGTCTCAGAGTCTACTGCCCGTGCGGGGGAACGTCGCGCGCCGCGCATGCGCAGTGGGCCAAAACACATTGGCTGCCGGGGCGCCAGCAAGGAGAGCGCGCCGCACATTACAGCTGTGAGCAGACGCCTCACTTACTCTCCCTGGCAACCAGGGACGCCGGCAGCGCAAATCGCGCATGCGCAGTCTGGAAAACCGCCTCGGTGCACAGTTACCCACACACTGACAGCTATAATGGGCTAAACAGAGTAGTATGACACAGAGCGTTGAGGTGAACCACAGGGGGACAGAAAGAGGTACAGAGCACAAGGAGCGCATAGCATCACCATAATATATAAAGACAAAGGAAGTGCAAAAGTGCAGAGGGAGTGATGCAACAGAGTATGAGTGACAAACATATATAAGGCATAATGTAAAACTAAGACAAAGCAGGGAGACAACTACAGAAAGCAGCTAAGTGAGAGCTCCTCATTAAGGCCACCAGGTGTCATAGTCCTTAGTTCATATATAAGCCTTGCTTCCTGTTTAAGCAAAGTCCTGCCCCTGTCACCCCCACGGGGGGGGGGGGGGGGACTGGAACCTGCAAAATAGGCATACAACGAAGTGTAGCCAATGTGTGTCTCTTTTCTTTGAAATGTCTAGCCACAGGTAGACACTTCAGATCTATATCAGAGGCATCACTCAATAGGGCTTTTCTGATGTTTGAACAGTGCATGGCCATGCGCTCTTTCAGCATCCTTACAGTCTTCCCGATGTACAGCAATCCACAAGGACACTTAATAAAGTACACCACGAATTTTGACTCACAGTTCAGTTGTTGTTTGATTTTAATCGGTGCGCCACTATGCGGGTGATTGTAGCTAGGGCCCAGCTGCATATAGTGGCAGTTGGTGCAGCCATGGCAGCGGTACGAACCAGGTTTTTTGGCTAACCAGGTGGTGGGTGTGGCATATTTGTCTATTGGATCAGATCCAGTGACCATGTCACCAATGTTTGGTCCCCGACGAAAGCAGAATAGGGGTGGCTCTCTAGCACATGCACCAATCCTCTCGTCACTCTCCAGGATGCACCAATTGCCCTGAATGCAACGCTTGATGCTGTTTTTAGCAGTACTGAATGTACTGACTATATTGAGCCTGTTGCTCACCGGTCTGCCTGACGAAGGTATCAATAGTTCACCCATGTCAACCTGTCCAACCTTTTGCAAGGCAAAGTCAATGTCCTTGGCCGAATAGCCCCTCTCCCGAAAGCGTGCGGCCATTTGGGCAAGGGCCCTTTGGGATTCTTCTGGATCAGTGGTAATTCTCTTCACTCGGAGAAACTGGGAGTATGGGAGACCCCTCTTGAGTGGTACAGGATGGTGGCTGGCTGCACAAAGAAGGGAGTTCTTGTCTGTACTTTTCCGGTATATTCTAGTGGCCAGCGTGCCTCCAATTTTGTACACTATGGTGTCCAAAAAAGCGATTTCCTGGTAGCTGTGGTTGAGGGTAAATCGGATTGTGGAGGGGATTTTGTTTAAATCAGAAACAAATGTCAGCAGCTCATCTTCACTGCCTGTCCACAGAATGAAGATGTCGTCAATATAGCGAAGGTATTTGACGATATGCCGCCCATGCGTGGTGTCAGTTAATATGTGCAACTATTCATACAAATCCATAAAGAGATTAGCATACGACGGTGCCATATTTGAGCCCATGGCAGTACCCGTTAATTGTAAGTAGTAGTGTTTTTCAAATTTAAAGAAGTTTTTATGGAGGATGACCTCAATGAGCAACATGAGAAAATCAACTGGTGGACCCTGCTCGACTCCATGTTCTTCCAATTTAGTGCGTACTGCTTCTAGGCCCCCTGCATGGGGAATGTTGGTATACAAACTGGACACATCTAGCGTGGCAAGAATATATTCTGCTGTGTCAACGGAAAGATGACTGAGCTGCTCAATGAAGTCCGTGGTGTCCTTGATGTATTAACCCATTCCAACCACCAGTGGCTGTAAATAGAAGTCCACGAATTGCGAAAGGGTGTGGCACAGCGACCCGCGGGCCGAGATGATGGGTCTGCCCGGTGATGCGACTATAGATTTGTGCACTTTGGGTAGTGTGTATAATACTGGCATCACGGGGTAGTCCTGAGTCAGGAATTTACTGGTTTCTTCTGTGATCCAGGCATTATTCAAGCCCAATCGGATGATGCCATCAATCACCTTCTTATAGGCTATCGTCGGATCCCCCGGGAGGCGTCTATAATGATGTACAACTGCAAGTTGTTGCTCGATCTCCTGTTTGTAGTATTGATAATTTAATACAACAATCCCTCCACCTTTGTCTGCTGCTCTCACTATGATCCCCTTGTTCTCCCGTAGCATTTTCAGGGCAGCTCTCTCCTCTCTCGATGTATTAAAAAAGCTGGTCTTGTGATTCTTCAGAATTTTCCGTGTGTCTTTAGTCACCAAGTTCATAAATGCAGCTATGTTGGGGTTCAGTGAGTGTGGGTCAAAGGTGCTCCTGGTCTTGAATGGATTTGGGGTAATGTCTCCAGAAGAATTGGTATCAATGTTCTTAGAGAAGAAGTCCTTTAACTTCAATTGTCTGTGCAGTCTGTACATATCGACCTCCCAGTCAAAGGAATCCTGCATATGGGTTGGCACGAAAGATAAGCCTTTCTGTAGAATGCTAACTTCTGCCGGTGTCAGTGAGTGGTCCGATAGATTGTAGATCACCGTCTCGCTGGCCTGGTGCCCCTTGTCGCTTTTCCTTCGCGCAGGGGATACCGCCGATCTCCGGCCACCTCTCCTGGTGGGTCTGTGCACGTTGTGCCATGCGGGAGTGTTCTCGCTCGACCGCCATATAGACAACAGTCAATGGAAAATAAAGTCTTATCTGTTTCCAGGGTTGCTGCCTTTTCTCCGGATTATCAGCATCCAGGTTTAGAAGTCTTATTTGTCAGCTCCAGAGATCTGTGTTCTCTTGGTCAGTCTCTCCTGGTAGACTCAAGAACCTCTGCTCTGTTTCCTTGTTCAGCTCACACGTGAGCTAAGGAATCTCTCTTCCTGTCTCACAAGACAGGCTTTTCTAAGCCATCTAAATCAGGCAGGTGGTGTTAGTTAATTGCCTACCAGCAGTTAACCACCACACTGCTGGATCAGAGGCACATTTGTGAACAGGGATAAGTCCCCTGTTACATACCTCCCCTGTTTGTGGGAAGCTCGGGCTTACCACGGCCAAAGCCCATCCTTCCACTCTCATTCGAGATCTTTGTGACTTGAATGAGAGTGGATGGAGGAAGAGAACCCTCTGTCCCGCTGGGATTGGAGCTCTTTCTCCAGTTTATTTTTGTCTCCTCCCGAAGGTGCTTGTGATCAGCACTCCTCAGTCGCTTGAGGAGGACTATTTCCAAGTAAAATCTTTTTACTGAGTGCACGGTCATGAGATTTCTGTTGCGTCTTTTTGTATGGCAACAGTTGTAGAGCAGTTAGGACTAGCCCTTAGAGTTTTCCGCTTTTGAAGCGGTCTTTCTGCACCTCCTCCACACAACGGAGTCGCCAGTTCAGCTTCTTTGGGACTGAGTTGCACCTCCACCGCCCTTTCCATAGAACGTCCTATCTTTTCAGCTTCCTCAGCAAAGGATTCTTCTGGCTTTGATTCTGCACTCCTACCTCTGTTTGTTGCCTGTTGGGCAGCTGTAGGTTTGGCTAGTGCTTTCTTAGGTGGCTCAAACTTCATAATCTTGTTTGGAAGGTGCGTGGAGTCCCCAACTCTCACTGTACCCTTGTCCTCTCGGGCATTAGTTACTGTGGGATACTGGTGCTTGGGCAGAGCCAATACCTTTTTCCGTATTGGAGGAATCTGTAAGTTACTGGTCTGCAGAGTCTCAACCTGTTTGAGTGCGTCTTGCAAGTCTCTTCTCAGGGAATTTATCTGCGCACATTGCTTTCTCTGAGTCTGTATCAGTGTCTCCTTCATATTCTGGAGCTCTGTAATTTTTGTTGTTAAGGTTGCCGCTGTGTCTGTTTTCTTCTTGGTGTACTGACTCAAGGGAATGGAACAGTCTCTCTGTCTCTCCAGCTCTTCCTCCAGTTTCTGAGCCTCCTCAGGCTCCCTCTCATACAGAGTCACCTGGTATCGAAGCTCCGCCTCCAACGATGCTCTGGTGACATGCAACGTGTCCTTTAGCTCCTCATACTGCTCTGTGGGGACATGCAGGTATTCAGACGTTCATGCAGCGCTTGTACCTCTTTAGCAGCCTGAAGCTTTTCTTCCTGCAGTGTTTGCTGCTTCTCCTCAGCATACTGGAGGTGCGTACGCAGACCTTGCAGTTGGTTCTGCAGTCGGTGCTCTGCTTCAAACATTTCCTTGACATGTTCTGTCAACTCAGAATTTTCTCTTTTTAATCTTGAATTTTCTCCTTTTTCAGTCTCTGTACTATTCAGGGCCTCTTTGCAGTCCTCCTTCCATTTATGCACATCTGCTTTGAGAATGACAGTCTCCTGGCGTGAGACTACCTTCTCTAGGTTGAGGGTCTGAAGCTCCTTCTGAGAGACTTTGAGATCTGTATCAAGATTTGCAATCGTTTCTTTAGAAATGTCCAGCTCCTCAGTGAGACTGTGTAGTTCCTTTCTGGAAACTTCCAGGTCTGTGCGGCAGCTGTTGGTCTCATGATGTGAGGCATTCAGTGCTCTGCGGAGTGTCTGAACCTCTTTCTGAGATACGTCCACCTCTATCCGGACACTGTTGACCTCCTGTTGTGAGGCATTCAGCTCTATGCAAAGAGTGTGAACCTCTTGCTGGAAGACTGTCATCTGCTTCAGTGTTTCCTCATACTTCCGCTTTAGCGTAGCCACCATTTCATCAGATTGGCTCTGCTTTTCATCCATGGCGGAAATAGTAGCATTTGCAGTATCTAGCTCAGTCATGAGATCGTCCAATTCTGTCCTGGCTAAAGAGTAAATTGTGAGCACATCTTTTTGTAGCTTCACGTTATTTTTCTGTAGCTCTGTGTAACCATCTTCCTTTTGTTTCAATTGTTCACGGAGCATATCACAGTCATGCCTGGCATTTTTCAGGGCATCTTCAGGGCTGGTCAAGGGCTCGTCACTCACTGGTTCCGGCTCCACTTCCCTGGGATGGTTGGTTGAGGGTTCCTCACTGTTGGCACCGGACAGACACTTCTTTGGGGTACACTGGCGACACACTTTATTCGAGCTCGGCTAGTCCCACGAATTCGGGTATACCCGGGTGCATTGAGGTTTGTGACTGTTTTCTGCCCGAGTGCATTGGGTTATTTTCCAGGCAGGGATTAAAGCATTTTATTCCCGCTGGCTGCAATACTGCACAGTATATATATATATATACTGCATTACAATTCATGAATTTATGCCATCTGGTAGACACGCGAAGCATTTCAGCCTATTAAATCCTAATCATTATCATTTAACAGATCAGCCGCCCGTCAGCCAGGCATGAACCCAGGCTGGGAAGGCAAACACAACGGGGCTTGTCAGAGGTGAGGAGCGGCGCATTCCAGGTATCTGCCAGGTACATACTGGGTATTTGCTCGAATAAAGTGTGTCGGTGCAGTACATGACTTCTGCCTTGGGCCCTCTGGATAATCGGTTAACTGCGGGACGAATCCTCCATTTTCTCTAGGCTGCAGGGCATCTCGGTCCCCCTTTTGCTCCATAGGATCTACGGACATGTCTGTTCCTTCCACGGTAAGTGAAGAACCGCTTTTCTTTTTCTTTTTCCGCCTTTTTGTTTTGGATGACTCCGTCCCATCAGGAATACTGTGGTCTCCTTTATTTGAAATTCTAGCAGCGTCACTGGATCCACCCGGCTTTTCTTGCAACTGTAATAGCTGACGGAAATATTCGGTGATCCACTGCTCCCACTCTGTCTCCTGCTGATCATATTCGTCATCAAAGGGAGCGTTTTTTTCTGTTCGTGCCGAGTTCAGGCACCCCCACCATTCTTGGGGTGTTTTGTGGGTGTGACTCGGTTCAGGTTCCCCGTAAGAGATGTCTTCCTCTTTATTGGACTGGAAGGGCCACTCTTCCATGGGGTAGGGTTTATTACAGGAACGCTGCATCTTGTCCTCCATTTTTAGGCTATCAGGTGTAATTTTCTTCCTGACCTCAGGAGGCGCTATTGCAGCTGTTGTCACTGTATTTGCTAAAACCCCCAATTGTGGTAGTCCTACAGGTGGGCATATTTTGCTTGTAGAGGTCGTAGCTCTCACAGGCATCTCTGAAGACTTTTTCTTTCTTGGGTAAGTTTTACAATATCAGCAGTACTGTGCATGCATTTTCTCTTATCAGGTATACAAGATGTGCAGTTGCAAGGTAAAAACGTCTATTTGCTATACACCATTTACTTGCTAGGTGCAATCTCTCTGCTTCAACCAAATAATGTGGTTTTCTGTTTGAGTTCAGTAATTTTCAGTCTCATCTTTGGGTATTATAGCATTCCCACTCCACACTTTGGGTTTCTTTTTTTGCTCCCAAGATACATAAGCAAACTTTTTTTTTTTTTTTTTACTTGCAGAAAAAAAACATTCTTTGCAGTGGAATATTTCTTTCACTCCCGGCAGGGTAACTCAACACTCAGCAATTGGCTTTGGAATACCTTTTAAACAGTTCAGCAATCCCTTTTTCCCCTGTAGGGCAATTTTACACTCAGCATTTGTTTGCTAAAAATTCCCCTGCTTCAGCACAGTCATATCAATTTTCACACTTTTCTGCATATACTCCATTCACAGCTGGTAGTCCTATGCGGTGTGGCCACCTTTATTTGCAAAATCAGTACCGCTCGTGGGTCACCATATGTATTCACTGCTTCAGCGAAACTTTTGTAAACAACAAACACCTATCCCTTTTTATGGGCTGACTCACTTCTTGAACTCTGACTGTGGCTGGAAGGCAAAACCCCTATTTCAATGACCATATTACACTTTGTGATAGGCAAATAAGGTTTAGCTGCTTCAGCAGTCTCTCTCCTCTTGAGATTGGGTAAAAGAGTCCATGTGTGGTTTTGTAGGTTTCAGTGCAGTGTAAGTTTCCTGCCTGGGTGTGTATCCCTTTAATTCTGATCACTGCTGCAGGTGAATCTTTGTTTTTGTTGCTTAGGTTTTTTGCAAAACTGTATGCAGGCAAAAGCACAAAAAAAAATTCCACAGGCAATCTCCAGCCCTTTAAACTTCAAAGGGCTCCTCTCATCCCAAATTTCTGACACCATATGTAGGAGGACATGTGCAGAGGTACACTATGGGACTGTTGTAAGGTGAAATCATAACAAGGCTTTATTGTGCCTGTCGCTTATAACACAGCAAAAAAATCAACATCAGAGAAATAGTGAGCCCAATAAAACTTGCTCCACTTTGATATATATGTATCCTTCTATTTCAGCCCCTTTTGACTGGGTGGCTACCCAGGCTATTCATCAGCCCAAGTCATATAGATATATATATAGACAACAGTCAATGGAAAATAAAGTCATCTGTTTCCAGGGTTGCTGCCTTTTCTCCAAATTATCAGCATCCAGGTTTAGAAGTCTTATTTGTCAGTTCCAGAGAGCTGTGTTCTCTTGGTCAGTCTCTCCTGGGAGACTCAAGAACCTCTGCTCTGTTTCCTTGTTCAGCTCACACGTGAGCTAAGGAATCTCTCTTCCTGTCTCACAAGACAGGCTTTTCTAAGCCATCTAAATCAGGCAGGTGGTGTTAGTTAATTGCCTACCAGCAGTTAACCACCACACTGCTGGATCAGAGGCACATTTGTGAACAGGGATAAGTCCCCTGTTACAGACCCCTTTACCATTCTAAGGATACCACACATCCATATCCCCCTTTTTCCTTTCTGGTCTGTGCCGAAGCAGGTAATTCTAGCTGTGATTCCAGCAAGCGTTTTCAAGGGGAGACTTTGCCGGAGCAATGTGTCTCAATGTATCCGAGAATCCTTCCTGATTCTCAGGTACATTTTGGGGTATCCAGCAACTCTGGAACCCGGCTAGCTAGACACATTCTGACAAGACTTTCTCCGTAAAACCCCCTTGAAATTCATAGCCTAGCAATTTCTGCTTGCTGGCATTCTTGGAAAGGTAAAAACACAAAAATGATTTATTGTCGCACATTTTTACAATCACTGGGCTCAAGAGCTTACACTTCCGAACTTTCTGACCGAGTTTGAAACAAAGTGGAAAGATGTCCCTCACACCTGTTTCTTTAAGCTAATGGATTTAATTATCCAATTGAAGTCAAAAGAAAAATTGGTTCTAGATAAAGAGATAAAAACTCTTCAAAAAGAATAACATCAATATAAAGATATGGTGGGATTTGATGATATAGATCAAACTTTATCCAAAATTATCAATGTAATGGAGAAGGATATAATGCTGAAAAAGCAGATGAAATTCGAAAGGGACAAACAGGACTATATTCGCAATCAGGTTTATGCATGGGAAAAGATCACACCATTTAAGAAGTTGAACTCTTCTACTTCACATAGACTTTATAAGCCTTAGGGACAAACACAGAAGTTCATACTCAAAAAGAATGTCTCTTTTTCCCCATTCGGCTAGCGCTGAATCTGATCTTTCTGACAACAATCTTTTTTCACAAGCTACATCTTCTCATTATACGGAAAGGCAAGTTCATGACAAACCAAATGAGCAACGAGGCAGTTACCATGGTAGCGGTCAACAATACAAAAATGGCCACAGAGGGATGGAGTATGAGATGAAAACCTTCTTTGGATCTTCAAAAAACCCGGGCACTACAGGCGCACAAGGAGGAGCCAAAAAAGAAGGCTTAAGAAATCCCCAGAAGAGGAAAAATAACTTTTAATTGAGGAGACTGGAATCATCAATCTCTCAGATACCATTATCAGCCAGGCTGCACTTTCACTACTTAACAAGGGGCTCAAATTTGCACCAGACACCAACTTCAAATTATTTGACACTGTTGTGGATCTTCACAGATATGTACGTAAATTAATCTAAAGAGATTTTATGGTCAAAAATATATCTCTGATCAGTTAGATGTGGTGAATGATGTTATTCCAAACAGTTTACAATCTATTAATGAGAAGTATGATGTCTCTTTAAGTGGTGATAGTGAAGAACAATTCAGTTTCAAAGAGCATTCTTAGTTATAGGATTTGAATGATATGATTAATAAAAGCACTGATGTAGCGGATGTCTCTTCCTTTAAGGGCAGACAGGCCTCTGGCTTTAAAAACAATTTTTTTACCCAAAACACTTGAAGGGCAATTATCTTATAACGTTTGAAAAATTAATATAACGGGATTTGTCCTTCCTGTCTAAGGATTATACATTTCATACATATCCCTTATAGCATCATTTTGATAATTTAACAAAAGCAGAGAAAACTGCACTTTGTACACTTGAAGCTAATGATTCCTTGATAATTAAAGGGGCAGATGAAGGTGGTGCCATTGTAGTTCAGTACTGGATAAATTACAAGAACGAGGCACTCCGCCAACTCAATGATGAGTCTTCTTATGTAAGACTATGTGGTGATCCCACTGCCCCTTTTCTCAAGGAGTTGAGAACCCTTTTGGAAGAAGGTTCCACATTGGGTGTCTTGGATGCCAAAGAATTGGAATTTCTATTTAAACCCTATCCGTTATCCCGATTTTTCACCATCTCCCAAAGATCCATAAGACATTGGTCTCCCCTCCTGGGGGGCCAATAGTCTCTATATTGGATCTTTGGGAGATGGTGTATCGAGATATGTGGATCATTTTTTACAAATAACTGCCACTCACTTCCCTCATATATCAAAGACAGTGGGGACCTCTTGGCACAATTGGATTCTATGGATTATATCACTTGTACAGAGCACTTTTATTTCGGATGCCATACACTTTTTGTTAACTCACAATTATTTTATGTTTGATGGGGTTTTCCATCTCCAAACACGGGGCACCGCTATGGGCACTAGTTTTGCCCCCTTCTACGCCAACCTATTTTTATTTTGGTGGGAGACAGTTTATGTTTGGAGATGGAAACCCCTTCAGGCAATTTATCACTTTTTACAAACTCTATATTGATGATCATATTTTGATTTGGAATGGTGACACTATTACACTTTTATCATTTGTTGATTATTAAATCAGAATGGCTTAAATCTTCTCTTCACTCACAATTATGATTTTCATCACCTTCAATATTTTTATTTATTTTTATTTATTGATATGCATATGAATATTAACACTGATGTGTATCGGAAATGCAATTCACAAAACACTTTTTTTTGTGGGCAGACAGCTGCCACTCCATACCCCTGCTCCGTGGGATTCCCAAGGGTCAATTGATAAGACTCAAAAGAATCTGCACAAATAACGAGGATTTTTTTTAAACAGTCTAAAGACTTATTAGCATGATTTGAAGCCAGAGGTTATTTACCCCATGTCAAGGGGAGACTCCTGGAGCGGGTAGGACCTCGGTGGCCAGAACAGCGGGAGCAGGCAAAGACTGTTGGGTTCACGGGCTGAGGTCGGTGGCAGGTGACAAACAGGAACATCTGGGCACATGCAGAGGGCGGAGGCAAGCAGGAATGTCAGGTCATACGCAGGGTTCGGCAACCGGAAGGAAGGAGCAGGACAGAGAGCAGGAACTGAGACTAGGGACTAGACGAGGAAGCATGGAACTAACAGGGACAAGCCAGATACACTAGCAAGGGCCTTTAATTGCAAGGACAAGAACAGGAACAATAATCTGGAACAGGCTGTGCCAGAGAAGTCCAGGGACACAACACAAAGCAAAGGCAAAGGACAAACAGGAAGCAGGAAACTATAAGGACAGAGAACAGGAGCAACGAGAAGACAGACAACCCTAGAGCAGACAGAAAGCATCAGCATACACAGTGGACAAAGAAAGATGGCTGAGAAGGATGTCAAGGAGACCCTGATACCATAGGATCTAAGAAGAACTTTCGAGGAGGTAAATGATATGGACATTGTTCCTTTATTACAAAAAAAAAAAAACCAGGAAGGAAACTTAAATTCAAAATCCCCACTGTTTTAAACACCATACAATGTACAAATAAATCAAATAAAAAACATTGTTAGAAAACATTGGGGTGTTTTGGCAGCAGACCCAGCATTACATCAAGTGTACATACAAGGTCCAACATTTTTTATTCAGAAGGCGAAGACAATTGCAAATCACGTTTCTTCCAGTTTATTTTCCACACACAAAACAACAACAAGTAATTTACCTAAAGGAAATTACAAGTGTTTAAAATGTAAATCCTGTAAATATATGGAATCCACTTCTGAATTTGTTTCTAGAAATAAGGGCCGCAAGTTCAAAATAACATCTTTTATCAATTGTAATGCCACTTTAGTTATCTATCTTCTTAGATGTGGATGGGGTATACAATATTTAGGACACACCGGCCGTAAAAGTCCGTATACTCGTACATTTGCGTCTCGTTATTAAAAAAGACATTAACCATCCGGTTTCCCAACATTTCACAAATTGAAGTTTGGGAAATGTAGATACATTCTCATATACAGGTATAGAACACATCATGTGAACTGTTCTTGATTTTCACTCTTCAAATCAGAATCCCTTATGGTCTAAATTCAGATTGGGACTTGGGCCCATTTTTGCATTAAATCATATATATTTTTGCATTATTTACATATTTATTCCTATCTTTATAAAAGTATTCATTTATTAATAAAGTAAAATATATTTTCATATCTTTATAAAATTATTCCTTTATTAATAAAGTAAAATATATATATATTTTTTCATCAGTTTTATTTATGATCTTTGAACACATACAGATGCAGCGGCTGTTATTCGAACATTTCACGCGTTGTATACCTCGGAATACCCATGTCATGGAGCGTGATTTCTTCCAACCTTACCACTTGTTGACTCATTTTATAGAGTGCACAAAATTGCATTTTAGGGTTCTGGTTTTTAGACACCTGCAAATTGACACAGTAGCACAGTACTGTACACATTACAATTCATTCATTTCTGCCACAGATATGCGAAGAATTGCACCCAAAGAAATCATAATCCATGAAATTCAAACAAATCAACCGCAGTAAACACAGGCTCGAATGCTGTGTGGAATACAGCAAAGCACTTGAAAACGGCTCCGTGAAATGTTCGAATAACGGTCACTGCATCTGTATATACAGCTTAACACCCTTATAACGCTGTGCTTGGAGTCCAAAGAATCACATCGCGTTATAAGTGAATCGCATTAGAAATAATGTACAATTGTATGCATTGTACAATAAAGTATTTAAGATACCAATAATCGTGCTGTAAAGTATTCATAAATATGAAAATTGGGAGCCATGCTTGCATCGCTTATAAGCGGATTCACGTTGTAACGGATCGCGTTATAACAGGGTTGAGCTGCAGCTATATTTTTTTATATTTTTCATTATTTGATATGTATTATTTAAATAGATTTTGTGGTGGTTTAGAATCGCAGTCACATCTTTTATTTATATATATATTTCATCCATTTATTATGTATGTGGATCTTTTCTGAAGTAAGCTTTTTTTTTTTATAACTTAAATTTTATTGAATTTTTGGATATAACAGATAGTGTCACGCCATACATAAAATTTCTTCTGGATATCGTTCTTAAATGACACTAATACCATCCAATATACAGTTTTTCTGTTAACATAATAAACATATATCTTGTAACTGGAAAAAAGGTACAATTAAAAGAGAAATAAGATAATAGGGAAGGGAGAAGGAGAGGGGGGGAGGAGGACGGGCACGGGGGTGCGAGACCCCTCCGACACCTGCTGCGCCACTGGACTCTGTCTCTTCCGAACATCTGGAGATTGGTTCCCTAATGTTTGATTAGGCTCCCTAGGATTCTGGCCAGCTTTAATAACATCATGTTGTCATAATGTATGGATTTGGAATATCATTTAATATATGGATGTATTATTTATTTATAGTTTAGTCAGATTGGATTAAATTACAACTCCATTATTTTTCATACAGTTAATGTTTTTGTACACATTTCGCTATTAAATTGTTTCTTTAGGTACAGACATATCCTTCTTCCTCTGGTTTTTGTTTTTAAATACCCCTTAATTAAGGAGTTTTTCGTATTGAGTGTTAAATATTTGAGAATACTCCTGTCACGGGAGACTAGGTTATTTACACCTTTTTACCGGGCTCATACAGTACATTGAGCAAAACAAGCTAATGAAATAAACTGTCATTTATTTGCATAAATTCGCTTACACACAATGATACACAAATTACAGACAAAAAGACACACACTTTGGGACTGGGGTTGAAAACTAGACTTTCCAAAGTGCAGGGAAATCTTTGGGTGAGTTTTACCCTGACCGAGACATAGCCCAGAATCTCCTGGAACCCAAATAGGCATAAAGGTCCACACGCCTCCGCTACGTTCTCTTCTGAGAACTTGGTCCCTCCAGGCCGCGAGTTACTCCAAATCTCCTAGAACGCAAATCTGCATAAAATCCCAGCCACGTCCGCTATGGTCGTTTCTGAGATCATGGGCGCAAAAGTCGGGACTTAGACACTGACAGGCAGTCTTTTCAGGCATGAAATCAAAGCCAGTTGCTCTGCTATTTGCTCAGAAGCAACAGCGCTCTTACTACCATAGAACTACAATCTGATTGGCTCTCAGATTCTTATAGTATTCTGAGCTTCATTCACAAAACTCAGCAGCCAATCAACACATGGGAAATTCCCAAGCAACCAAATAGACCAAAGCCGGATAGAAAAGTCGGGTCAGCAGGAAATCTGAAATAGCCAAGGGACATGCGCAAGCTTGCCACCTTTCTCTCTGGCTATCTCAAGCCACCCACTGGGACAGGCTCCACCAGGTCTGGCAGAGCAAGAGACATCCTGGAGGAGTGCGATTGATCTCCAGACCTGGTACTTCGCCTTTCCCCGCTGCCCAAATTCTATTCTCCCCTATGGGAATCCTCTGACAGCTTTGAACTCCAATGTCCAGCAGACTTACCGGTTGTGATGAGTGGAGGCATAATCAAGCCTAAAATAAAGGTTATACCCAGTTGATTAATCCTTACATGTATTGGGAATGAAGGGGTTAACAGTCTCTGCCCTACACCACTGTATTTGCCCTGTCCCAGCCTTTTTAACCCCCATTTGCAGGCTATTCCTGGTCTGCTGTAATGAGAATGAATGCATTGCCTGCTATATTCTGTGGAGACACAAGATGGAGTTGTGAACACCGCAGTAAGCACTGATTGAAGAAGCGTGGTTAGCAGTCTGTGTAAAGAATGGGTATCCATTTACTATCGGTTTGACCTGTAACCACAAGTCAATTGAATAAGTGGCTTGCGGTTAAATCTGAAGAGGTTTTACCAATAGAATGTATCCGTGCCTTAACTTGAAAGCTGGAACGTCAATTGGCATGGGAACTGTGTCAATTGACATGAGAATTCGATGAACTTGGATCCCATAAGCCGGCATTTCAATTAAGGGGGCTAACTAGAGAACGGAGGCCCCCAGCCCCCTGATTTTTGGTGTGCAAGTGTCAATAAATAAAACACAACGATATATATAAAAATTACAGTAATGGTACACCCAGAACATGAAGTTTGAATAAAGGGTGATAAACTGTGATTTTAAAATGTACAGGCAGGAACTGTTTTTTCTATAAGCCTGGGAAAAATCCCCTGGCATGTAAATGTGTTAGGGGTGAATAAGCTGAGGGTATTCCCTCCCTGGCACTTCAAGGGAATGCCGCTGAGCTGGCGACCTTCAGTCTATAGAAGTGTCAGGGGTGAAAGCCCCCAGAGCATTATAATGTATACATGGCCGGACTCCTGAGAAGTGGCAGATCCCAGACCATTGACACATTTGGGTCAAACCTCAGACTAAGTGGCGCCAGCAAGAGAGTGTATCCCACATATGCTAAATTGCTGACACATGCGCTTCGCGAACCGGGAAGCCTTTATGCCTGGTTTTGCGATTCCTATGATCCATGATGTGACTACGCTTTACGCAAAACTTTGTTCCAGCACAGCGGCAGTCGTT
Source organism: Ascaphus truei (assembly GCF_040206685.1). Lineage (NCBI taxonomy): Eukaryota > Metazoa > Chordata > Amphibia > Anura > Ascaphidae > Ascaphus > Ascaphus truei. Next base: position 257,418,087 of record NC_134483.1, read on the forward strand.
CCAGACGGCAAGGGGTTAATAACAACGCAGCTAAGGATTTACTCCAAACTTCGGAATTCGTTAGCCCTGGTGACTCCCGAACGAATTCTAACGAATCTCTATGAAATTCTTTGAGGTGGCTGAGTTATTAGGTCGGCAAGTTGCGATCTAGCCACGGGACCTTTAAACCAAGACTGCATTTCTTGCGCTTGCATGCAAAGGACAATCTATTTAGTTCCCTTATCCCAGTAAGTGTTGTTTTAAGTGTATTCTGCTGATGTTGTGTGTTTGTCAACCCAGGAAATAAATCACAATTTATTTTGCTCCTTGTTGTGTTCAATCGAGTACCCAGAAATATAAATGTGTTGAAAAGTTGTGTCCACCGTGAGAGGCTTTTAAATAACTGGTGGCTGCGTGTGGGATACTGATTGAACATATACTATAGTCTCCTGCAGGATTCTGTAGTATAGTGAGGACCTCGTAGCTTGCGAGCTCCTCAGACAAGTAGCAACTGACACACACTTCTAAAGAGCACGAGAGACTTCACTGTTCCCTTTACCCATACCCCGAAGGCACCACGAGTAACCGCTCAGGAATGTTCTGATCGTGGACCAGAGAGAAGGTCGTGGAGAGATGTGCGGGGTTTGGTTTACCGACAGATGTGCGGTCAAAGGTACAACTGGAGGAGGATTTAGAGCATCATGAGGACCGCATGGTCCGGCCAGAGGGGCAAGTCCCCTTAGCTGCTGTGGGGGCGAGTGCTATTCAGCCCGGATTGCAGGAGGTCCATCCAGCTCCAGGGCTGCAAGGATATGAGGAGAGTGCTAGTGACCCCCTGGTCGTGGGTGGCTTGGCATCAGGGAGTGCGGACGAAGTAGCAGCTGTGGCTGCCGAGCGTACCGTCCCTGGGCTCACTGCACTTCTAGCTACATGGGGAATGGGGGTTAGCACTGCAGAGCGGGTACAGCTCCTGACGGCAGTGCTCGGAAGAACCCACAATTCCTACCTTGAGAACAGGGAACAAGGACTTTCCCGGGTGGATCATCACAGCTTCAGCAAGTTCATGAATGGCACAGATGACCTTGATGCGTTCCTGAAGGACTTCGAGATGCAGTATTCCCAGTTTCGTATTTCAAGAAGGGACTGGGTAGTCAGACTGCGACCACTGTTGTCTGGGAGAACCAAATGAACTGTGATGGGTATTCCATGCGTGGATGCCGATGACTATGGTCATGTGAAGAGCAAACTTCTAACCCAGTATGGTACGGTAGCCAATCAGAGTGTGGGAACTACATCCCTACTCTGATTGGCTCTAGTAGACCATGTGACAGAGGCTTTGGGGAGAACGGATGTGACGTCATTGAAAGCCTGTCACATGGTACTAGAGCCAATCAGAGTTGGGATGTATTTCCCACGCTCTGATTGGCTACCGTACCATGTGAGGCCGGCCATCTTTCTTTTCATGAAGTCATCTTAAAGGCAATTGAAGCACAGCCATTCTGAATGGCTGGCATCATTGCCTTTCAATGACGTCATAAAAATTAATTTTTTGCCTCCAAATCACATGGTTTTCACGGCCCAATCAGGGCCGTGAGAACCATATGATGACAATGTGACGTCATTGGCCTATAAAAGCCTATGTCGTCTCATTTTGAAGGCAGACGCCGAGGAGGAAGGACCTCCTACAGAAGAAAGAAGACCAGGGTGTGGCCGAAGAATACAAGAAGACCCCGGAAGAGAGAGGAAGATACAAGAAAGAAGAATACAGATGAAGATGGATTACAAATAGAAGACCCCTGGATTGTTATGGTTTATTTTTTTATGGTTTATTTATTTATGGTTTATTATTTTATGGTTTATTATTTTATGGGTTCCTGTGCGTGAATTGGTTCGAGAGTAAGCTGTTCAACGGGAGTCGGTGAGTGGGTCAAGTAATGGTAAGTGAACAAAATAAATGTATTTTTTTTTAACTTGTACATGTTTTATTTTTTTTTACATGTGAATTTTTTTTTTTAAGATCATTTCTTGCCACTGTATGTATGTATGTATGTATGTATGTATGTATGTATGTATGTATGTATGTCTAGATCAATATATACATACAGGGTAATAAATGGTTTGGTAGGAAATGCTTGTTTTGCAGTATTTAAAATGATTTTGGCTATGCTGCTATGCATAACTGTGTGTGTAATGTTTTTTGGAATTAGATAGATGTAATTTTTGGTGTTGTATGCTGTACTTTAGGTCAGGGTGAGGCTTGCTTTTGTATATTGTATTCTTTTTGGTACTTATATTTTGTATGATGGTAACTTGTTCAGTTTAACGATTGAAATAGTTAATTGTGTAATTGTTATGGGTGGTATTTTAATTGTTTTGGGATGTGATTAATGAATGCTAATTGATTTATGGTGACTTGCTTGGTTTAAATAGTATACTTGATTGGATTTAATGGTATTTTGTTTCAAATATTTTATTGTTAACATTGATTTGCAGAGTGTACATGGTGCATAGTTTGTATGCATCATTATACAATGTAAATTCAATGTTTTGATTGGCATTTGATGCTTTAGATTGGAAGATGTGATTTTATTTGTTTCGGAAATAGGATTTTATTTTAATGTGGATGATATGGAGATGTGGTATTTTTATTAGAGCATGTTTTTGAAAACCCTTACACATTTCTTTGTATATTGGTTCATCATGTGTTTATATTTATATAATAAATATAAACACATGATGAACCAATATACAAAGAAATGTGTAAGGGTTTTCAAAAACATGCTCTAATAAAAATACCACATCTCCATATCATCCACATTAAAATAAAATCCTATTTCCGAAACAAATAAAATCACATCTTCCAATCTAAAGCATCAAATGCGAATCAAAACATTGAATTTACATTGTATAATGATGCATACAATCTATGCACCATGTACACTCTGCAAATCAATGTTAACAATAAAATATTTGAAACAAAATACCATTAAATCCAATCAAGTATACTATTTAAACCAAGCAAGTCACCATAAATCAATTAGCATTCATTAATCACATCCCAAAACAATTAAAATACCACCCATAAGAATTACACAATTAACTATTTCAATCGTTAAACAGAACAAGTTACCATCATACAAAATATAAGTACCAAAAAGAATACAATATACAAAAGCAAGCCTCACCCTGACCTAAAGTACAGCATACAACACCAAAAATTACATCTATCTAATTCCAAAAAACATTACACACACAGTGTGTAATATAGATATATATATGTATATAGATATATGTGTGTGTGTATATATATATATATATATATATATATATATATAGTTGCATGATGAAGCCACTGTACAAACGAATGGGTGAAGGGTGGGTATCGGGTCAGGGTGGCTTAACCCCTTAATTGCCTTTGCGATTATTATCCGATGAGGTGATTAAGGGGTTAATTGATCTCAGAATGTAATTGCAATGTATTGGCTATGTATTTTGTTGGCAACAGAGGATACGGATTTTGCTGGCGAGGGGGCTTCTTATTGATGAGGTCAGTAGAAATGTATTTATTTTATTATGCTAGTTAATGTGTTTAATACTGGGCAAATAATCTATTATCCCTATCTGGATAATAGTTATTTTGCACATTATTGTACTGTATGTGTTGTGGGGTGGGGAGAGGGATTTATGTATTTAATGTATAGGACATGTTTATATTTTTTACATACAGGGTTGGTTCCTTTTGGTCTGCGGGGGACCTCTGGAGACTACCTGTGGTATCCTCGGGCTTCTCACGGGTAAGGCTGCCGGGTCCACGGGGGACACCTGCTGGGAAGAACCGGTGGGTCCCCAGACCCACGTTGGAACTACCCGAGGCCCCTCAGACACCTGTGGGTCTGACCCGGGGGCCCCCAGACATCCGCAGGCCTACCGTGGAGACCCCATTGTGGCCCACGGTGACCCGCAGAGACCACCTGGTGGACCATGGCGCCTGGCGGGAACCACCAACAGGCCTCCAGACCCTGTTTGAAAAATGGTGCTGGGCTACTGTAGGTCTGTGAGGTGACCCGTCAGGCCCACCGGGGACTCCTGTGGGCCTGGGGTATTAACCCTGTATGTAAAATAATAAATGTATTTATGGGGGAGCACAGGAAGTGTGTTATGTATTTAATAAATATAATGATGTTTATTGTGGGGCAGTGTATTGTTTTTATTGTGGGTACTGGGGGTGGGGGAAGGGGGTATTGGCCACAAGGGTATGTGGGTAGGCCTCACGGCTGTGTATTGGGTGAGAGAGAATGGTTAGGCCTCACGGGGTAGGGGGTTAGTGGGGGAGGGTATGTAGGCCTCCCGAGTGGTGGGTGAGGGTGGGTTAACCCCTTAATGAGTGTAGCAGTTAATAACCGCTATGGTGATTAAGGGGTTAGGGGACATTACATTGGCTGTTTTAATTCTTGTTTATGTTTTGCAGCATCGGAGGAGGGCATGAACGGTGATGAAGATGAGGATGGCCTTCATCGTGACAGCCAGACATGGGTGAGTGCTATATGTATTTATTGTATTTATTGTTCTTTATGTATTTTAAATGGGCAAAATCACTATTATCCATATGTGGATAATAGTAATTTTGTACATTACTATACTGTATGTGTTAAGGGTGGTGTATTTATGTGTTGTAATTTTTTTGGGGTGCACTGAATTGGTACTGCAGGTTTGCGGGAAACACCCGAGGCCCACCACTGGCCCCTAGTATTATTGCTGTGCATCCCAAAAATATGATATATGTAATGGGGGGATAGGGGTTGTTGGGGGCACATGGGGTGTATGTTGTTTTTGCAATGTTTATTGGGGGCAATTGTCCCCAATAAACATGCTATTATGCCTTAACCCCTTCATTGCCTTAGCGGCTATCCGCTATGGTAATGAAGCAGCATTAAAGTATTTTAATAATATTGTGCGGGAGCAGGGGGTCCCCTGAGCTGAACCGCATTGATTTCTGGCTCAGGGACCCCCTGGTCCACAAATCAATGCGGTTCAGCACAGGGAACCCCCTGCTCACAGTACACTATTATTAAAAATACATTCATGCTGCTTCGTTACCATAGCAGATAGCCGCAAAGGTAAGGAATAATTGTGTATTGATATGGGTGTTTTATTCATAGTGTAGATGTGTAGAGGGTCTCCGGAGCTGAACCACTTTGGTTAAAGGTCCGGGGACCCCCTGCTTCCCGAGATACAGGCCCCTTTATGGGGTGCCGGTATCCCTCTGCTTTGTTTACATTCTGCGGTCACGTGATCGGGACATTTAAATGCAGAGAGATACAGCACCTCATAAAGGGGCCTGTATCTCGGGAAGCTTGGGGTCCCCGGACCTGAAACCAATGCGGTTCAGCTCCGGAGACCCCCTGCACATTACACTATGAATAAAATTGTTTTTAAAATAATTTTTAATGTGCCGATGTTTGCGCAGAGAGAGCGGCGGATCTCTCTCTGCTGCAGACACATATCGGCAGGGGACGGCTTCTCGGCAGCTTGTCGCCAGGCAGCCTGTCTCACCACCGGTTACTCGCCATTATTTCAAATGGTGGTGGCGCATTCATTCGCCAGGGATTCGGCCCTTCCTGCATACAGCGAGGGCAACACCAAAAACATGGCAGATTCGAACCCCTGGCAAATGCAATTTAACGCTGCTTAGCACATAGACCCCTAAGGGACCACTGGGTTAGATGAGGAATGGATGGGGAAGAGACAGCTAGTGGTACCCCGGTATATATGGTGTGGTGGGTTTGAGTTTTGAGCTTATAGGTGCTGTGTGTGCTTGTACATTTCTATTCGTAAATAATTTGGAGGTTTGTGAGCCCCTCCTCCCCTCCTCCTTGGATTTCAGTTTACCAATCCCACCTTTTTAAATGGCTGTTCTTGTTGTGCACCTGTGAATGACCAGTCTATTAAGACAGCTCTCTCTCCATTAGAGAGGTTAGGAGAGCTTTTTGCGGTACAGTAGTGTTAGTACTTACAAAAGAGGAGATACCTTGGCATGGTTTGCAAATGCTTTGGCCAAAGAATGTAACTAAATGACCCTTACTTATGAAAAGAAAAACATATAAGTATTTAACTATATAATTTGTCTTATTGGATGTAGCAGGTTTTTTTATCTTTTGTAATATTAAATGAGGTCACAATCTCAGTAGCACTCCTGTTTGACACAAATATATTTATTGTGTTGTGGGTTTGGGTTCTGAGCTTACAGGGGCTGTGCGGGTTTCCACATTTTAACAGCCCTTACTGTAAATAACCCTTTCCTTTGTTTCTGGTGAAATTTCCTTTCCTCCAAACTTAAGGGATGGCCCCTTGTCATTTGTACTTCCCTTGGGATGAATAGTTCTTTTGAAATCTCCTTGTATTGACCCCGAATATATTTGTATGTAGTTATCATATCCTCTCTTAGATGCCTCTTTTCTTTTTTTTTGTAACTTAGATTTTATTGCATTTTTTCCAAACAAGTGATACAGAATACAGTATACATTACATTCATTTTTAGTGTTAATCTCAGCCATAGACAGTACCGTATGGCAGCTCGTGAGTCATATCCCGGTTTTTCGGGCCCTACTCGATCGGGTTGTTTTGGGTGGACTAGCAATAAAGATAATAACATAATTCACATAGTACAATTAATTCAAATTGACAAACATAAAGACAAAAAAAAGGGGGATGGTAGGAAGGGATGAGGAGTGTAGGAAGGGATGGGGAGGGTAGGGAGGGAGTAAGGGGCGGCTCGGCCGAGAAAGGAGCATCCACTCATGCTAGGTCTCTCCACCACTCCTAGTAAGGCTCTTTGTGGGTTGCGTCCTCTCCAGTTTATCACCTCTTTAGGCTTTCTGTATATTTGTCTGTGTAGTCGTCGTGAGTCGAGTTTCCACTCCTAACGGAGAACGCACCTGCATCTATCATAGCCAGATTGTGTTCCTCTCAATCCCGGGGATATCCGTCTGCGCCAGCAAAGGCGTCCATACTTTGAGATAATTGGTGCCAGTGTCGTTAACTAGACTCGTCAACATTTCCATCTGGCAGATAAACCACAATCAATTTCGAATCTTTGGGATACTTGGAATTTCGGGGCGTTTCCATAGTGCTGCGATCTCGCTCCGCGTGGCTATTGCAAAATGTGCTATTAGTTTGTGTTTGCTTTGGACAGGCCCGTTAGTGGTCTATTCAAGAGGAAAAGCCATAGGTCTGGGGGAATAGTGAGGTCGAAGACCCTCTGTATCCAATGTCTAATTTCTTCCCATAGTGGGGAGATCCGCGGGCAAGACCACAGCATATGTAACAGATCGGCCGATCCTCCGCACTTCCGGGGGCATAGCGAGGAGGATCCAGGCACGAACTTGGCTAATTTCATTGGGGTGAGGTACCACCGCATTAGGACCTTATATGTGTTCTCCTTTAGTGTGGTACATATGGAGCTTTTTGCCGTGGCCAGATATATAGCGCTACACTCGTCATCTTCTAATGTCTCTCCCAGGTCTCTTTCCCATTGGGTTCTAAATGACGGTGGCTGATGTCTAGAGCTTGCAGAATCAACTACTTCCTTGTACAATTGTGATGTGAGTCCCTTTGTGTCGGTCTCTGCCAGACAGAGCTTTTCGAATGACGTCGCGGGGGGTATGGGGCAAATTTGTTATAAAATGCTCGGAGCTGGAGGTATCTAAAAAATTCTGAGTGGGGTATATCTTTTTATTCTCTGACGTGATCAAACGTTTTAATCTTGCTATTGTATCCCTCCAGATCTTTGATTCGTATATAACCTTTTTGTTTCCAAATTGATGCATCTCCCTCCAGAAGGCCAGGAGCAAACTTGGGATTGTTCCAAATTGGGGACATTGAAGAATTACTCATGGTGAGGGAGTATTTAGTCTTATTGGCCTCCCAGATAGACAACGAGTTGGTCATTGAGGAAAGCGGCATGTCAGCAGATCGTCGCGCTGTTTTAGGTAGCCAAATCAAGTTGCGTATTTTCAAAGGAGCGCAGGCAGCACTCTCTAATTCCACCCACCGTTTTAGCCGTGGATTAGATTGCCATTGAACAATTTGGCTTAATTGGTCCGCTTTGTAATATGAGAGCAGGCAGGGTACTGCTAGGCCCCCCGCTAGGACAAATCTTTTCATATTTAATTTGTTGACTCTCGGTTTTTTCCCTCCCCAGATAAATTTAGAGATTTCAGACTGAAGTGAGAGCAAATCTTTCAGTCTGAGTGGCACTGGTAACGTCTGGAAAAGGTATAGGATACGGGGGAGTAGGTTCATTTTGACGCTATGTATCCTACCTTTCCAGGATATTCGTATAGAGGACCATGTATGGAGGTCAGCTATCAATGTCCGAATTAGGTTGGGGTAATTTGCATTGTAAATGTCTTTGATGTTCTTGGTTATGTGGACTCCTAGATATTTTATGTATTTCTGTTGCCAGTGGAAATTAAAATTCAGTTGCAATAACTTCTCTACCTGTCTAGGGAGATTGATGTTGAGGGCTTCAGATTTAGCTTGATTTATTTTAAATCCTGAAATGTTCGAGAATCTGTCCAATAAATCCAATAGGTTTGGCAAGGAGGTGAGGGGCTTTGAGATAATTAGTAGGATATCATCTGCGTACAGGGCCGCTTTATGTGTTTGAGAATATACGTTTAACCCTGAGATATCCGGGTTTCCTCTAATTTACGCCGCCAGTGGTTCTATACATAGAGCGAACAGGAGAGGGGGTAATGGGAATCCCTGTCTCATGCCACTCTTAATTTGAAAGGGGAGAGATGGAAAGCCCTGGTGTATTACCTTGGTGGAAGGTCCTGAGTACAGCGAGAGAATCGCTCTACTCACCTGATCCCCAAAGCCAAATGCGGCAAGCGTCTCCTCCAGGTAAGGCCAGTCTATCCTATCAAAAGCTTTTTCTGCATCCAGACTTAACGGCATACTTTGTGTGTTGTTTTTAGTGGCCAATTCTGCCAGATCAATAAATCGCCGGGTATTGTCCGCTGCCTGTCTGCCTTTGATGAATCCGACCTGATCTGGGTGTATAAATCTGGGTAGGATTAGACATAATCTATTGGCCAATAGTTTAGCGTATATTTTAATATTAGTATTGATTAGGGATATGGGCCTATAACTTTTGCAGTCCAGCGGATCTTTACCTGGTTTATGGATTAATGATATAGACACCTGTAAAATCTCTCTGGGGATGGGGGCTCCTGCTAATATTGCATTGAACATGTGGAGCAACCTAGGGGCTAGTACTTTGGCAAATTTCTTATAGTATAGCCCCGAGAAGCCATCTGGCCCTGGGGCTTTTGAGGGTTTGAGTTCCTTAATGGCTTGTGACACCTCCTCTATAGAGAAATCAGCGCCCATGGCCTCTCTCTCTGCCTCTGTCAATCTCCCTAGTTTTGAGCTGGCTAAGAAATCTCTCAGCTTCTCGCTCGTTTTAGCGTTATGTGCCACTTTCTCTCCGTTATATAATGTTTCATAGAACGAACCAAATTCCTCTACTATTTTCTTAGGGTTGGCCGTGGGGGTGCCTGATTTTAAGCGTATAGCTTCGATATTAAACTTCACTTGTCTGTCTCTTAACGCTCGAGCCTGCATAGTATCCGGCCTGTTCGCTTTTTCGAAAAATTTCCTCTTAGACCAACTCAACGCGTTATCTGCCCTGGAGGTCAACAACATGTTTAATTCAATTTTGGTATCTTTCAATTCTTGTAGGGTTTGCGGGTCTGGGTTACTCTTATGGAGTGATGTAAGGGAATGTAATCTCGATTGAAGCTTCATAATTTTAGAGTCCCTTTCCCGTTTTCTCCTAGCTGTGGTGCTAATTAGTATGCCCCTCAGCATCGCTTTGTGAGCCTCCCATATTACAAACTGGGAATCTACAAAGCCAGTGTTTGTGTGGAAGAATTGAACTATTTCTTCCTTTATTGTCTCATAAATCTCAGGGATTTTTAGGATTGATTCGTTGAGCTTCCAGTTCGCTCCTGGTCTGCCTGTTCGGATGTGCTCGCACCTTAGCTCTATCGGTGCATGGTCAGACAATGAAATATCATGGATCCCAGCTCGGGAGACCAGAGGAACCAGTTGGCAAGAGACGAAAAAGTAATCGATTCTGCTGTAGGAGCCATGTGGGTGGGAATAGAACATATAGTCCCTATCAGTCGGGTGAAGTTCTCTCCATATGTCAGTCAGTTGGTTGTCTTTGAGGCCCTTGCGTAAAGAGGTCCCCGCTTTTTTATGTACCGCGCTCGTATTCCCTGACCTGTCTAGATTTGGTTGCATGACCATGTTGATATCCCCTGCGAGTATTACGCCGCCACTCGCAACGGCACGTAGAGTCCGAAAAAAGTCGTCAAAGAAGACTGCGTCCTGCTCGCAGGGGGCATAGATTGTGGCTATTGTGATGCATTGCTCCTGTATCGTGCCCACTAGGATAACAAAGCGTCCCTCTGTATCTCTTTTAATAGTTTGGGCTACAAATGGGATTTTATTATGGAACAAGATGGCCACCCCACGTTTTTTAACCGGTGCGGAGGAAAGGTAGAACTGCGCATAGTCTTTGTCTAGGAATTTAGGTGCGTTGGTCTTGCTAAAATGAGTCTCCTGTAACATTAGGACATCTGCGTGTTTTCTTTTATAGTCAGTGAAAGCTATTTTTCTCTTGGTTGGGCTATTAAAGCCCTTAACGTTATGTGATATAAGGGTTAATGCCATCACTTAATGTGTGAGAAGTGTAACAAGCTAACGTTTGATGACTCACCCTGTCCACTTTGTCTCTTGTTCAACTGGCGGACGTTTTTGGTGTTGCCATCCGGTAAAGTTCTTGTGTTTCGTCCAGGCCGGCCTCCTCCCCCGGATGGGGAAAGGATTGGGAGGGGTAGGGAGGGAGGAGACAGTACAAGGGAAAACACATAAGGGGTAAAGCAAAATTCAAAACATACGTTAAACAGCTTTGTAATAATAAAAATAAATAAAAGAAAAACCAGAGCTCCCCTCGGGGTCCCCCGAGTGGGAGTCTGATGCCCAATGGGCAGGTCGGTATGACTGACCTTCCAAAACTGCCGGCTTTCCCTTCCCGGGACCGACCCCCCTGGGACTTGTTTAAGGTCCTGATTCGTCAGGGACCTATGTGAGGAACACTTGTACGACGTCGTGGGTGAATCCCACCGGCGCATAACTGATAACCAACTTAACCTTAAACTGCAGCGTGATTTTTAACTTCATAGCAACTTACAGCAGTACCTAAGTGATAGTGAGTGCATATCCATATATCTATGTCTACATATACATACACATATACATACCCAGCATTTGCATATCCCTATATCTATATGATATATGTATATGTATATATATATATATATATATATATATATATATATATATATATATATAATATATGTATATATATATATATATATATATATATATATATATATATATATATATATCTCCACACATATACACATATATATACCCCGTAATTGAATGAACTCAGTTATTTAATCCTATAATTAAAATCCGGAACATATTTAACACTATATAACATATGAACCATAAATAACATATATAACCACTAACATTTACAACAGATGCAACATATATTCTAAACCGTATAACATATATAGCCCTATTGAAACTTTATTAGGGAGGGCTCAACGGTAAAAGGTGTCAAATAAACTGACTCTTTTGAGTTTGAATTATGATGTGTCTATGTAACCATGTAACCGTGTGCACATGCATATAGACTGTCCCACATCCTGAGGAGGGAATCCAGGTCACTCCCACAGGGAAGGACTGAAAGATCACAGGGGCTCCCCCCACCCTCCATAGGAAGTACACACAGTGTGGAGGGGAGAAAGTGCACATCTCAGCCACTGAGGGGGGGACACGCTGAGGAATAGGCTCTGAAGCCTCTAAGTCCCTTTTCCTGTGTCCCCCTCACATTGTCCATCCCCTGCTGCACAGAGATCTTCAGCCTGTGTTATTGGCAGTCATCCAATAGATATAGATCAAGGAACCTCTGCCAGCACCTCCAGAGCAGCACTGCCCACTGCCAGCATGGATACTCACTTAAGTTTCCCAGTGGTTGTACTGGAGAGTTTAGAGATTAAGTCAGAGAAGGAAGAGCCAGACACTGAGGAACATCTGACCCCAATAAAGGAAGAAATAGATGCATTTCCTGTTTGTGGTTTCCCTGTGGTTGTGTTGGAGAGTTTAGAAATGAAGTCAGAGAAAGAAGAGGCGAACGCTGAGGAACATCTGACACCAATAAAGAGTGAAACTGTTCCATTTCCGGTCTCTGGTTTCCCAGTGGTTGTACCGGAGAGTTTAGAGATTAAGTCAGAGAAAGAAGAGCCGGACACTGAGGAACATCTGACCCCAATAAAGGAAGAAATAGATGCTTTTCCTGTTTGTGGTTTTCCTGTGGTTGTACCGGAGAGTTTAGAGATTAAGTCGGAGAAAGAAGAGCTGAACACTGAGGAACATCTGACCCCAATAAAGAGTGAAACTGTTCCATTTCCTGTCTCTGCCTAAGGATGCCCTGTTTACCTTGCATTGAGAGCTCCTTTGACCGCATGTTGTAGGTTCACACCAACAGCTTCCAAATGTGAATGCCACACCTGGAATCAACTCCATACCTTTTACCTGCTTAATTGATGATGAAATAATGAAGGAACAGTCCACACCTGTCCATGAAACAGCTTTTGAGTCAATTGTCCAATTACTTTTGGTCCCTTGAAAAAGAGGTGGCTACATATTAGAGATCCACATCCACCGCCAGTTTAAGTTCTTTAAAATCTAAGGCTGTCTCACATTTTAATCTGCTCTATAACTGTTTCATACGCCCATAATATATATTTTCTTTAACTGTGCATGCAATGTCTTGTATATAATGTATACCCTTTTCATTTATGTAACTGTATTTGTAACCATGTATTATTTGTCTTAAATCTGTGCCCAGGACATACTTGAAAACGAGAGTTAACTCTCAATGTATTACTTCCTGGTAAAATATTTTATAAATAAATAAATAAACATGCATATAGAAACATATCCGTATGCATGTACCCTGCGCCCTAGGGGTATCATGTACACAGCACACCTATATAGCACAAAGCAGGCATACTTACACGTCCATACCCATACATCCAACACGCAGTGCACACACAGCACACAACACACACAGCTCGCAACCCCGGACGCATACAACCAAGCAAAACCACAGCCCACATCCCATTCAGCCATGCACCTCCACCAGCGCATGTATCCAGCTCTATATTAGCCGACACAGCGTTTTGGGTTTGCTGTTTGTACTTGTGTTTGATACGTGCCCTCTAAACTCTTCTGTTCCCCCCCCTTCCGTTCTCTCTCCCCCTTTCCGTTCTCCCCCCTTCTATACACTTCTCCCCCCTTCTGTTCACTCCCCCGCCCCCCATCTATTCTCTCCACCCCCTTCTATTCTCTACCCCCCTCTTCTCTCCTCTAACCCTCCCCTCTTCTGTTCTCTTACCCTCCACTCTTATGTTCTCTTACCCTCCCTGTAACAGGTGAGTTATCCCTGTTCAAGTAATGTGCCTCTAATCCAGCAGTGTGGTGGTTAACTGCTGGTAGTCAATTAACAAACACCACCTGCCTGATTAGATGGCTTAGAAAAGCCTGTCTTTTGAGACAGGAAGAGAGACTCCTTAGCTCACACCTGAGCTAAACTTGGAGACAAACAGTCTTGAGCCCTGCCAGAAGAAAAAGCAGAGCTGCTTTCAAGACACAGGGGAAACTTCTAAACCTGAATGCTGACACACCCTGAGGAAAAGGGAATCTGTTCCACAAGGAACAGATAAGACTTTCATTTATGAGACTTTCTATATCTGCTTATTTCATGCTATATGTTTGGGGCTGGGAGACATGCTTATCTAAGGGAGTTGTGAACTGCATAGTATTTCACTAGAAATACTCCCAAGTGAATAGAATCTTTATTTACCCCTTGTTTGGATGGTTTCCTGATGTTAAGGAAAAGGCGCAATAAAAGGCTTATTTAATTTCACTATAACCAGACTCCCTTGCATACCTCTGTGAGCGTCCGCCTACACTCCCCTCTTCTGTTCTGTCACCCCCCCTTCTTGTGTTCTCTCCCCCCTTTCTTCTGTTCTCTCACCCCCCCTTCTTCTGTTCTCTCACCCCCCCCCTTCTTCTGTTCTCTCACCCCCCCTCTTATGTTCATTCACCCCCCCCTCTTCTGTTCACTCACCCCCCCCTCTTCTGTTCACTCACCCTCCCCTCTTCTGTCCACTCACTCCCCCCCCCTCTTCTGTCCACTCACCCCCCCTCTTCTATTCACTCACCCCCCTCTTCTGTTCAATCATCCCCCCTCTTCTGATCACTCACCCCCCCTCTTCTGTTCACTCACCCCCCCTCTTCTGATCACTCATCCCCCCCTCTTCTGTTCACTCACCCCCCCTCTTCTGTTCACTCACACCCCCCTCTTCTGTCCACTCACCCCCCCTCTTCTGTCCACTCACACCCCCCTCTTCTGTTCACTCACCCCCCCTCTTCTGTTCAATCATCCCCCTCTTCTGATCACTCACCCCCCCTCTTCTGTTCACTCACCCCCCTCTTCTGTTCATGCACCCCCCCTCTTCTGTTTGCTCACCCCCCTCTTCTGATCACTCATCCCCCCCTCTTCTGTTCACTCACCCCCCCTCTTCAGTTCACTCACCCCCCCTCTTCTGTTCACTCACCCCCCCCTCTTCTGTTCACTCACCCCCCCTCTTCTGTTCACTCACCCCCCCTCTTCTGTTCACTCACCCCCCCTCTTCTATTCACTCACCCCCCCCTCTTCCGTTCACGCACCCACCCCTCTTCCATTCACTCACCCCCCCATTTCCGTTCACTCACACCCCACACCCCTGCGTGAAGACAGACGGGACACAAGCCACAGCCCAGCCCGGCCACGCACATCCAAGGCTGTGGCTGTGGCTGCGGACCCCCTCCGCCTCCTGGGCAGTCTCACCTCCGTGTGTGCGGCGTCACTTGGGGCCGCGCCGTATTCTCGCAAGAGCACGGCTCCTGGCTCGTCGCCTGACAGTGACGTCAGCGGCAAAAGCCCACGAAAGCCAGAGCCGTTCCCGCTGAGCATGGGGGAGGATGAAGGTAAGATGGCTGCCCTCCAAAAGTCAGCGGCGGACCCGCTCCGAAATGAAAGGGCAGCCACAGGATCTGGGGAATAGCTGAGTCACCGGAGGGTGTATTTTGGAGGCCTCCTTCAGGGTTTAGCTATACAGTTCGCCGGATAGGGTGAGGACTCAGTTGCCGGCCACCGCTGCTCCCGCTTCCCCTACAGCTGATCGATGAGCTCCCACTCTGCTGCACGTGGGCAAGGGTGCATCAGCGTCTCCTGTCTCTGCACGTGGGGATGCCTGCGAGACCTCCACTGCTCCCACTGCTCCCAGCTTGCCCAGGAATCCCTCGCCATCCTCCAGACGTCTCAAGGTATGTGCTACCCCATTCCGCAGCACCATCAGTGCACATGGGAATAGCCACCGGTACCTAATCTGCTGGACCCTCAGAATCTTTGTAATGGGGCTAGGGATTTTCTTTTGGCCAGTGTGGCAGGGGACAGGTCTTGGAACACCTGGAATCTCACTTGATCAATCTCCATATGTTTAGTGTCCCGTGATATCTTGCAGACCTCCTCTTTTGTGCGGTAATGATGGAACCTGATAACAATGTCTCTAGGGGGATCCCCTGCCTGGGATCTCCCTCTCAGGGTGCGATGACATCTGTCTAACAGGAGCTCACGGTTCGTCTTGTCAGGGAAGAGTTGTTCTAGCCACATGGTGGCAAATTCCTCCGGATCTGTGACAGACTCAGGGACCCCCCTTAGACGGATATTACTTCTTCTGCCCCTGTTTTCAGAGTCCTCGATCTTTTCCTCTAGGAACCTGACCTGGTCCCCCAGCTTCGTCACTTGTTTCTGGGTTTGTGCCAGTGCAGTGACAGTGTCATCAGATTTAGCCTCTAGGGAATTTGTCCGTTCCCCTAGGGCATCAATTTCTTTCCTGAGAGCCCAAAGTTCCGTTTTAAAAAATTGCTTCATTTCAGCGCAGAAGGCTTTCATATCCTTGCGCCTCATTACCTCCAGGTCGTCTTTCATAGTGCTTGTATGTTCTCCCTCAGGGTCTGCCATGGTGGGTTGTGCAGGGGATTCAGGCCTGTCTCCCTGTGCTGCCTCTCCTTTTTTAAAATAAGTAGAAACTGTCTAAGTTTTTCTTCGGACTGCTTTGTTAGATGCCATCCTGGTATATTTAGAGATTCTTTACTGCTAGTTGTGTTGCTGTTGTCGCGATTTTGCTGTAGTTATTTCAATAACTAGTGCCAGTGGGAATGGAGCTCAGTTACTAAGCAGCCATTCACCTCCCCGTCGTCACGTGACCTCAAGATGCCTCTTTTCTAATGCAAACATATCTAATTTTGCTAGCCTCTCCTCATAGGTCAGATTTTCCATGCCCTTTATTAATTTAGTGGCTCTTCTCTGTACCCTCTCCAGTTCCAGTTTTTTTTTTTTTGTAATTGTGAAGCGTGTTGATTCCCATTGGGAGAAAAGAAAATGATAAATTAAGTTATTGTTATTATTGTTATTATAACTTTCAAACTGAATGGGACATTCAGGGACCTCTGCTGTGTTAATCCAATGGGCCATTAGTCTCTGCAGAAATGTCACTGAAATGTTTGCAGCATGTACCCACCATGTACCTGAGTCATGTTGGTGATAGCCCCAGATTTTCCATGGCAAGTTTAAGGCAAGTTTTATAATACTCGTCGGCGCACCTGTAGCAATGAATCATATGGGAAGCCGGCGGCCGCAAACACTAGATGATAATCTGCCGCTTCACCGCATCAGAGCAAGTCCACTCTGGAAGTACTTGCTCTGCTTGATCCTTCCATTCCTCAAATTTGGCTTCACCTAGTAGCGTCGGTCGGGTCCTTGAAAAAGCTTTGAGCTTCCTATGCTGTTGGGACTGTGATGATTGATTTGGGGCCTCCACTAGCAGGGATACGGTTACTTCTTGGGACATAGCACTACTGTTGTTATGACTACCTGATTCAGGCCTAGACCGGATAATTTGATCCGGACTATTTTCCTGAGGGGGTCTGACAGTGGATGGTCTAAAGGAAGTCGCTAGTCCGATGGGCCATTAGTCTCTGCAGAAATGTCACTGAAATGTTGCAGCATGTACCCAGCATGTACCCAGCATGTACCTGGATTTTGTTGTGATAGCCCCAGATTTTCCAAGGCAAGTTTAAGGCAAATTTTAGAATACTCGTCGGCACACCTGTACCACCCATTAATTGTAAGCTCTTTTGAAGAGGAACCCATTTTGTGTCTGCTGTTACAGGCGGTCCTCGCTATCCAACGTTTCACTTTACAACGAATGGCATATCCAACGCTACGTTTCACTTTACAACGAATGGCATATCCAACGCTCACCGCCACTGATTAACATGGGACTCACTTTACAACGGCTTCACTATCCAACGCTACTTCCAGAACGGATTCCGTTGGATAACCGAGGACTGCCTGTACTATGATACCATTATCCATTTCTAATATGCTGTGAAGATACCTTCCTCATGTTGGAGAATAGTTTAGCTCCATTCAAGTGATACAGGAGGAACATCATCTCAATCCCTGGCAAAACTGCATCACACCATGTTAAATAGGGGTCTGAATGTTATATATGATATATAATTACCGATTAGAGATATGACAAATGCCTTATGCACAAGTAATAACGATAATCATTTTCTTAAATTGTTAGTACTAAAACTACTGTAAACTATTAAAAACATGGTGGCCTTACAGTTCTTTTTAACTGGAAATGAAATCATACAGTAGGTTTTAAAACCAGAATACTGATTATAATTTAACCACAGAATGCATGCATAAAAACTCTATGTAAATCCTTGTGCAAATACTTTTTCAGTTTTGCACCATTTATTTTATACATAGAAATACAGTATATTTTATGAGTATTTTACCATGTATTATGTTTGCTACAGTATATCCTACCTCCTTCACATCTTTTTCAGCTACACCTCGGAGTCGGGCATAACATTCCAAATGCTCTTGTCCACTCAGGAGGTCATCAATTGCATCAAACTGAGGGCAATAACCCATATTCTGATGGGCTTCGGTCATCTGAGTAAGAATACTGTAAAAATGACAAACTTGTTATTTAATCTACTGTGTGCATATCTTTCACAAAAATAATGTGTTCCAGCAAATAATTGCCATTCTGTAAGTAAATTAGATGAAATGCTGCCACAATGCCAATCTTTTAGGCTGTTACAATGTATTTCTTAGACATTTTTCAATGTGTGCCATGTTAATGAAATGCTCCCTGTACTTTCACAATATTGTTTGGTTCAAAATGTTACTCAAACTTATAACAGCTAGACGATTTAACTCTAAAGAAAATATAAATGAAACTCAATTTACGGATATAGCACAACTTATTGTTTTTGACACTGGGGCAAGCTATGTGACAGCGACTGCAGCTGCCCTGGTGCGAGAGGATTATTGCCGTGGGGGGTCCGATCCGGAAGCATAGACCGCCACAGTGATGCTGAGTTAGCCCTATACTCTGAGCCACCGATTTAAGCTTTTTCAGATGCAGCTCCGGAGACAGTAAGTTGTGCTGCATCTGTTAAACTATTTTACAGTTACAATATCTAGGTGGGAATATGATTTCAAGAAGAAAGATCACGTTCCAATACACATTTTTATCTGTTTCCTTCTGGGGGTATTTAGGCCTTTTTCTATCATGAACCATGTTTACTAAGCGCTCCTACGCCATAAAGCATCTTAACATACATTTATTATGCATTTTATTGTATAAACAATAAATAAATACATAGAATTCTGGTCATTTTTGGGAGTGTTGTGATTTTAGTGTTTTTAGCAACAAAACTTTTCAATATTCAGAGCATAATGATACTTGACCAGCATTACAATAACTAGTGTGGTGTCTTAATCGGGGTCCCCATTTCAAATACAGTGCTAAAACTTTTTGTAATTTGTATGATCAGGCTAACAATTACTTAAAGTCATGTGGATACAAAGCATGACTGTTGCCCTTATGCACACATACTGTACTGTATACTGTAAGTACATTTTGGGAGAGCAATAATGTAATTATCCAGGAAAGTGTAGTAATCAGACAGCTAGTGACACATTTTAGTCAAGGTTTACAGACAGAGCAATCTTTCAAGGTTGAGTACTGAAAGGTTTTGTGTTTTAATAATATAGTTGAAATGTTATTTTGTTATATGTCAGTGTTGTGATTAATGGATTGATTGCATGATTTGCAGCCTTGCAGCCAAAATCAGAAGGTGGCAATCTTTGAATTATGATGTTATTTATGATGCTGGCAAAATAAGAAAGGTTGAAGTGCATTGAATTCATTTAATCACAACTTTTTTTTCCCCAATAGTACCAAAGTAGGGCAGAGGCTTTGTCTCTTTCCATAAAATAAAAAAAGAACAAAGCTTAGTAAATAATTTAATTTAGTCATGGGCAAGTGTTTGATGTAACCCAAGCCTGAGAACAAGTGTTTGTCCCCTGTATGGTGTTCTCACTTTACTGTTTAAAAAAAAAAAGAGAAGAAATCTACACACACACACACACACACACACACACACACACACACACACACACACACACACACACACACACACACACACACACACACACACACACACACACACACACACACACACACACACACACACACACACACTCAAATTCACATGTTCCTGCAATAAACCAAAACCAAAAACATGAACCTCTGGCAAAGCACAAACTTTTTTTGCACTAAAGCACAAACAAAACCTGGATAATCTTTATAGACAAACACAAAAGACCAAGGCAAGTGGTAAACTGTAATTGTAAGGCTTCTGTAAAACTGTGACATCAAACATGTCTGCCTCCTTAACCCTGCAAGGGAATTACTGTAACTGTAATAGACTATCTACCAAATGTAGAGGTTAGTACATTTCTATACAGTGCAGAAAATCCAGCAATTACTGTACAAGGATTATTTCTTACTCATATGCAATCAAGTTTAATGCATTTTATTGATGCCGCAATTAATTCCTGTTCTTTATAAATTGGGGCCAGCAAGATATAATTGTGTTCTCCAGGAGCCCTAGGTGATGGGTGGCAATGAAGAGTGGTGCCCCTTCTCCCCCACCACACTTATGAGTATGCAATTGGACAGTGTCATTGTGCAGGGGCTTGTGTCAGGGGGGGAGGAGCCACCCCATGGATATATTACCTGTACCTCTTTCCTCTCGCTTGGCACTGCAGAAGTTTTTTGTGAACTCACCATGTCCAGATACACCACAAGGCCCAAAAAATCCAGGTTATGCCCTGCTATGGTCCCTATTGTTCCTGTGGCTGATGTTCCTGGTCCAGCGGTCCTGCCTGCTCCCTCACTGGTACAGTGGTTCAAAGGAGACCCCCTACTAGTGTGTACCGTCGAGGAGCACCAGATGGCCTCTCTCACACACACGAGGTGAAGAGGCTCTGGGCTGACGGGCTGCAGCTGCCTATTCGGCCAGGCTGGGGTCGGCACAAGTATGGGCCTGCAGGTGGCCTCTGGCTCTGTTGGATCTCCAGTCTTATTACCTGACCGGGACCTGGGGAGTGGAACCATAATGCACAGTATGGTGGCTATCAGCTCCAGCGAGTGCCAGGGTCGAGAGCGGCTTAGAGCAGGGGGGAAGATACCTGAGGAGGAGGCAGGCCACAGGCAGCACCAGAGAGTACTCTATGGATGTCATATGGATGCGAGCCAGGGAGCGGAGCCTCCCATGTGAGGAGAGAGTGAAGACAATATAGGTCTCCAGACAGATTGAGTCTCAAACAGGGGGAGGGCTGTGCATCGAAAGATGTGCCTTGTCTCCAGGTCCTCATACATCCTCCAGGCACTCTAGTGCACATAAGGGGGGGGTGACTAGGCCTTCCAGGTACCCTCTCCAGCCATTGAAAATGGATGTAGGGAGCCGGAAAATGCCCCAGTAGGGGGCGTCCCTTCAATGGGTCTGTGATGGCAAGGGGTAACAAGGCTCTATAATAAAGGTCAAGCCCGTTTTGGTTACCCCTGCTCCGAGTATAAAGTTCCAAGTGAGTTAGCTCTTGGGCCCAGTAACATTGTATTACTGTATTATACTGTCTTGAATAAAGCCACTTTTGTGTTTTTCTCTTTCTGAGCATGCAGTCAAGCAGGAATTGATAGGTGTAGACGGACGTTCACAGAGGTATGCAAGAGAGACTTTTTATTGCGCCTGTTTCCTCAACATCAGGAAACCATCCAAACAAGGGGTAAACAAAGCTTCTATTCATTTGGAAGTATTTCTAGTGAAACACTATGCAGTTCACAACTCCCCTAGATAAGCATGTCTCCCAGCCCCAAAACATATAGCATGAAATAAGCAGATATACGAAGTCTCTTAAGAATGAAAGTCTTATCTGTTCCTTGGAGGGAAAATCTTCTCTGTTCCTGGTTCAGCTCCCTTCCCCAGGGTGTGTCAGCATTCAGGTTTAGAAGTTTTCCCTGTGTCTTGAAAGCAGCTATGCTGTGTCTTCTGGCAGAGCTCAAGACAGGTTGTGAGAGTAAAGACAATCTCTCCTCTCTCTCCAAAGTTCAGCTCAGGTATGAGCTAAGGAGACACCCTTCCTGTCTCAAAAGACAGGCTTTTGTAAGCAATCTATATCAGGCAGGTGGTGTTTATTAATTGACTACCAGCAGTTAACCACCACACTGCTAGATTAAAGGCACATTACTTGAACAGGGATTACTCCCCTGTTACAATAGGGTATGAGTTTCAAGGGGGGGTTGCAGAGGAACCGTTCACAGAATGTGCCTAGAAGGTTGGGGTCCGGAGTTGCCGGTTCCCCCATAAATGTACCAGGGAATCATGCCTGATTCTCAGATACTGCACATGTAGGCACATTGTACCGGAAAACGCAAGCGGGTCGCAATGCTAGGGTACCCTGTTTCAATATGTAATCAGGCACTCTATAGATCCTAATTAAACGTTATACAGTATATGTTAAAGTGGAAGTGGAACAAATAATTTGTGTAATAAATGTACAAGTGCAAATAACACAAAAAATAGATTCAAAGTGAATCAAATAATCAATTGTAACACAATTATATCAACATACATGGTGAATGAACATGAATAGATGATAAAATACCACCACCCAATTATGTAATGTGAATATAGTGATAGATAATTGAAAAGTAGCTAAAAAAACCTCTCATGAAACCATTCACTGGTCTCTGTAGTACTAGGTTGTTCTCCAGGTGGGGCGAGCGCAGGATTTCACAAATAGAACATAAAAATATAAAAAACACACAATAGTGCGACTAATAGAATATTGAGAGCTTGAACAAAATATATATGTGTCTGTTCCACTCACAGATTTCTAAACGATATAAAGAATATCAGAGACCCAATTTCTCTCTGATGGGAGCTTGTAGTAAAGTGTAACACTCGTGCTGACCGCAAACCTGACAAGACCCGGTACTGAGCTGGTGAAGTGGAACACCACACACCCACAGCAGTGAGGGCATGCCCAGAGTGTGGTATTGAGCGTAGCTGGGACTTGGGCTGTAGAAAAGGGTTAGTCGGGTACTTGCCGGATCCTGGGATGTAAAAGGATGCGTAGTCGAGTCCGTAAGCCAATGGTCTGGGAGTAAAGAGAGCCACCTAGTGAGTGTCCGTTTGCCGAGACCAAGGATTAGAGAAGAAGCGAAGTCGAGTCCGTAAGCCTACAGTATGTAGAGATCCAGAGGAGGTACGCAGACAGTCCGGGTAAGGAACGAGGAAACTGGAATACAAGAGAGAGAGCCAAGCACAAGACCAGACAGCACAAGGCTACAGAGGATTATGCTGAGCACTGACTGAACGTGGGGACAGGAACTAGGTACCAAACTAGGTACCAAACAAAACTAATTGCCTACACCTCGAGCGAGGGAAGGTCTCATAGAACTGATAGAGATCATGTGTGCATGATTATCTACTGTGTATAACATTGTCACTACTTGTAACATATTTATGTATGTATTTAGAGTTTAGCATTATTGGTCTTTCATGTTATTGGGCATTAGTCCAACACCCAACACTCAATAAAGGTCGTTTTTACATTTTATTATTTAATTGTACCAATACCAATTGATGACCAATCCAATCATCAATTAGGTATTTGCCTATAAAGAGGGAAGATACAGGGCATCCGGCAGGAACCTGACGAAGCATTATTGCGAAACTAGTTGTTCCCTGCCGGAGCCCATTGATTGAAGGACCCAGCCAGCCTGCTGACATCCGGTAAGACCTCCTCTTCCGGTCCCGCCGTCGGACGCGACCACGGGAGCTGTACTGGTGAGAGGAATATCACCGGACGATCAGGCTGATGCTGGGCTGTTTTAAAGCTGTACCGTGAGTGTTATTTTGACTTTGTTTTCTGTACCTAATAAATTCTATTTTGCTCACTCACCGAGTTCGGCCCTTTTCTTCCTATTTGGGCCCCCGGGAGAGAAGCAACTCACGTACTGCCTCCACCAGGAGGGTGAGAAAGCTATTGTTTTTAGCAGCATTCCGTGAAGGAAAGACTGCGCATTAAACTCTGCTAACCAGCCCCATTATCCCCTTTTTACCTCAGACCAACAACAGGCTATATAAACACACCCTGTTAGTCATCCACATATAGCACATATTCTGCTTCTGTTCACAAAAAAACCACACAATTCCATTCAAATTTTATTTAAGGATTTTATTTAAGGATTTTTAAGCTATTTTAGAATATATATATATATATATATATATATATATATATATATTTCATATATTTACTTTTAATTACCAAGGTTATTTAATTCCAAAGAGTTTTAAGCTATTTTAAAAATATATTTTTCATACATTTTTAATTCCAAAGTTCTTTTGGCTGTATTGTACCGTTCGATTACTAAAACACTAATACCGTGTTCCATATCTTCCTCTCCTCTTATCTCTACGTTTGAGCAAAATCCTGTGCGCTGACCAACCCTCCACCTCCACCAAGCAAAAGGCTAATGGGAGAGTGGGAGGATCGGAGGCGCGTCTCATGGTCAGCAGGTATAGGAAGAGAGGTCCAGGGGGAAGGTCAGGGGTAGTTGCACTGATGGTATGCATAGCGCGGAATCCCACAATAGCTGGGGGCGGGGCCAAGTGTGGGAGGCACAGCAGAAGGAGCACGGGTCCGTGCACATCCTGTAATGCCGGTGGGCTGGCACGTGTGGCCCTGACGGAATCCGGAAGTCGCGGCGGCTGCTGAGCTGCAGGAGCTGTGGTAGGCACGTAGGGGGCACATTCTGAGGAACGTGTCCCTCGAATCGTTACAGTACCCCCTCGAGCATCGGACCCCGGACGATCTTTTCAAGGCTTGTGGGGGAATCTTTGGTGGAATCGTTTGAGCAAGGCAGGGGCGTGAAGCTGTTGCCGTGAATCCTGGATCGTTCCTCTGAACCATATCCTTTCCAGTGGACCAGGAACTGGACTCTGCCTCTGGAGACTCGAGAGTCGATGATGGACCGAATTTCAAATTCTTGTTGTCCTTGTACTGTGACTGGGGAAGGTCTGTGAGGGTGATGAGGGAAGTGAGGACTCTGGATAAAGGGTTTCAAGAGGGACACGTGGAAGACAGCCAGGATCCTCATGGATAGCGGAAGAAGAAGGCGATATGCCACAGGGTTTATCTGTTTGAGAATAGAGAAGGGGCTAAGGAACCTCAGAGCTAGCTTCGGGGAGGGCGTTTTTAGTCTTATATTTTTTGAAGAAAGCCAGACCTTATCTCCAGGCTTATATTTATGTTCTTCTTGACAGAGATGGTCCACCTGTCTCTTCTGTCTAAGAACTGATTACTGTAATATCCTTTGTATCCGTCTCCAGGAGTCTTGGAGATCGGTTACCCTGGAGTCTGCTGCAGGAACCCCAGAGGTGGGAGTGGGGATGGGGAGGCATTTAGGGTGAAACCCAAAATTTATGAAAAAGGGCGACTCGAGTGGATTCGTTCCTTAGGGAGTTAATAGCGAACTCTGCCCATGGGAGTAACTCCGCTCAGTTATCCTGGGAATCTGAGCTGAAGCATCTTAGATACTGTTCCAGGAATTGGTTCATCCTCTCGGTCTGGCCATTAGTCTAGGGGTGATACCCGGAAGAGAAAAGAAGTGAGATGCCCAACCTTTGAGAAAAAGCACGCCAAAATGTTGAGATAAATTGTGTACTATGATCCGAGACGATAGAAAGAGGAATAACATGAATACGAAAAATTTCCTTGACAAAAATATCTGCGAGCGTGGCAGAATTAAGAAGGGCTTTGAGAGGAACAAAGTGAGCTAATTTAGAGAAACAATCTACGACAATTAGAATTGTTGTCATCCCGTTAGAGGGAGGAAGGTCCACAATAAAATCCACAGAAATATGTGTCCAGGGACACTCCGGGACCGGAAGGGGACGTAGCAGACCAGAAGGCTCATGATGGACTGATTTGTTTTGGGCACAAACAGGGCAGGAGATAGTAAACTCTTGAATGTCCTTTAGCATATTAGGCCACCAGAATTTCCGCTTTTCAAATCCACGGTCTTCTTCATGCCAGGGTGACCCACTGATCAAGAAAAATGATCTCATTCCAGGATTTTGCAGCGAAAGCGTGGGTCGGCATATAAACATCCATCTGGCACCTCCAGGCCTTCGGGGATGTGTGACTGGGCCTAAACAATCTTGTCCAGAACATCAAAGGAGTTCGCCGAAATAATGTACTTGGATTATAAGATGCTTTCAAAGACCTCCTCAGACTTCTCTTCCATGGCAAACTGACAGAACAAGGTGTCTGCCTTAACGTTCTTGGTACCCGGGATGTATGAGATGGCATAATTGAATCTGGAGAAAAACAGAGCCCAGCGGGACTGACGGGAACCGAGGCGACGAGCGCCCTCAATATATACTACATTTTTGTGGTCCGTGAAGATCGCATGGGTTCCTTAGTCCCCTCTAGAAGGTGCCTCCATTCTTGTAACACCATCTTTATGGCTAACAGCTCCCTGTTACCGACATCATAGTTCCTCTCAGCAGGAGAGAATTTCTTGGAAAAGAAACTGCAGGGGTGAAGTTTTTCTTGGGTAGTGGCTCTTTGAGAAAGAATAGCGCCTGCTCCAATTTCGGAGGTGTCGACCTCTGATTTAAAAGGGAGGGTGGGATCTGGATGCCATAAGATGGGGGCAGAGATGAATGCTTTCTTCAGGGACTCGAATGCCAGGCTAGCTTCAGGGGGCCAGGAAGAAGGACCGGCTCCTTTTTTGGTGAGGGCGGTAATAGGTGCCACAGTGGTAGAGAAATTACGAATAAACTTCCTGTAATAATTAGCAAAACCGAGAAATCGCTGGATCGCCTTTAAGGAATAGGGTTGTGGCCATTCTAAGACAGACTTGAGTTTCTCCAGATCCATGGTGAAAACTTTATCGGAAATTATATAGCCCAGGGAGGCGGTCGATGATTGGTGGAAGAGACATTTCTCCAACTTAGCGTAGAGTCGATTTTTTAATAGGCTTGAAAGAACAAGCTTAGTATGCTGAATGTGTTCATCCAGAGTCTTAGAAAAAATGAGAATATCATCCAGGTATACGATCACAAAGATATTCAAGACATCGCAAAAAATCTCGTTCATAAAGTCTTGGAAGACAGAGTGTACATTACATAGCCCGAAAGGCAGTACCAGATATTCGTTATGGCCGCTACGCATATTGAACGCGGTCTTCCACTCATCTCCCTCACGAATTCGATTTAAATTTTAAGCTCCCCGCAGATCCAACTTAGACTTGCAGTCTATCGAATAGTTCAGAGATTAAGGTTAGGGGGTAACGATTATTTATTGTGACCTTATTGAGTCCCATATAATCAATACAAGGACGGAGTGTCCCATCCTATTTTAAAAAAAAAAACCCGGCTCCAGCCGTAGAGGTAGACTTCCTGATGAAACCTTTCTTGAGGTTCTCCTCGATATACTCCGCCACAGCTTTCGTCTCGGGCAAGGATAAGGGGTAAGATCTGGCTTTGGGAAGAACAGCCCCAGGCACCAAATCGATAGGGCAGTTGAAAGGACGGTGTGGGGGAAGCATCTCAGAGTGGGCTTTGTTGAAGACCTCTAGAAATTCTGTGTAGACCCTGGGCAGAGAGGTTTCCCCAGGAGTGGTGGTATCCAGTCCGGCAAGTGGGGATGTCGAGGATCCAGGATGGGGAGAAGTCCATTGGATGGGTGACTTATCAGTCACCATGGCGTTGTAACCATGGCAGTCACAGGATGACCTAAATCGAGGGGGAATGGATGACATCGAAGGAAATCAACTCCGAGTGTCCATCCTTCGTGGAGAGTGACAAGAGAGTAGCCTCCAGGGAGATGAAGGCTGGCTGGAGGGGTCGTCCATCTATGGCCTCGAGACCGACAGGTACCGCCATCTCTATCAGCGGGATGTTGTTCTTGTTAGCGAAGTCCTGATCCACGAAATTACCCCCGGAACCGGAGTCAATGAAGTTAGAGACCCGGAAGTAGGGCCCTTCGAGGAGGACGGGCAAGAAAATTCTCTTGGGGGAACTTTCCTTGTTAGAGGGACGAGAAGAAATTGTACCCAATGAGATCCCCTCATACCTCACTGGGCGCTGGCGTTTCCCGATTTCAGGGGACAACGTGACAAGATGTGTCCATAGGAGCAGCAGTAGAAACAGAGACCCTCATTCCTGCGACTCAGTCTCTCCAAAGAAGAGAGTTGTTGGCTACCCAGCTGCATAGGTTCAGGTGTGTCCAGAGCCGAGCGTCTCGGTGAGAATTCCTGGGGATGGAAGACACAGGCAGAACAAAATGGGGAGTCTGGCACTCGGTACGTCTCTCCTGCATCCGTTTGTCTACCCTTATGCATAAGGCAATTAAGTCCTCTACAGCTGGCGGTCTCTCCTGGGAGGCCAACTCATCCTTCAGTGATCCTGATAGTCCCTGCCAGAAGGCGGCGGAGAGCGCCCCGCTATTCCAATCCGTCTCCGCTGCAATAGTCCAGAACTCCAATGTGAACCGTGCTACAGACCTCCGACCCTGCGAAATGTGGAAAAGAGAGGATGCGGCCGTGTGCCTACGACCAGGGGTATCGAAGATTTGGCGAAACTCCCTTTTAAAACTTGCAAAGTCATGGGTGAGTTCGGGCCTTAATTCCCAGATGAGTGAGGCCCAGGCTAATGCAAAGCTACTTTGGTATGGTCAGTGGGAAAGCGAGAGGGAGTTAGCTCAAATTAAATGTTGCACTGATTAAGAAAACCCCGGCATGTGAGCGGGTCTCCGGCATACGTGTTAGGCTTAGGAATACATGGTTCCAGTGCGGCAGCCACATCTTGGACAACAGGAGAGAGGGAAGCGGGTCTGTTAACGTTGGCCTGAGGTTGTTGCAGGGGCAAGGTAGAAACTTGTTGTGTGAGAGAGGCAATCTGATTCTGCAGAGGAAATGTTTTTCAGAGATCAAGGCTGTGACAGGGTGAATGAACGTAACCAGCCATATACATGACAAACCTATGTTTAGGCTTGCAGTGCAGCAGTGACGAGGTTAAGTTTCAGTTGAGAAGGGCTGCTTAATTAGTCTGACCCCAGCTGTATAATCAAGGTGTATAACAGAGGAATATTGAGGTAGAGTCCCTCAATTACTAGTGCTACAAAGCATATGACCCACTTATGAAAATAAATACTGTATCCGGATCACTTGTTGTATAGAAATGCTGTGTGGAGCTATATGAATTAACCCCTAGCTGGAACACGATGTGGCAAGGATAAAAAGGGATGTCTGGGGGAAGTCCTAGGACCCACCCAGACCCCTATTATATAAATCCAGCAACTATATGATCCAGTGAACCTGGGGAAGCTCCCACTTTCAAATAGTAAACGTGGTGTACTCACATAAGTCAATTTTCTCATCCGGATCTGTGTGCTCCTTGCTGTGTGTAGATACAAACGAAAATCACCCTTGCCGAGGGGGAAGGATGGATCAGCAGGCACAACTGTGCAGGAAAGAGCTGCAAACGGCTGGACTGGGCTGAAAATGCTTTATTTAAACATGGATTTAAAAACCAAGAGGAGGGGAACAGACCCCTGCACCTCTAACGCGTTTCACCCAAGTGTTTCACTTGGGTGAAACGCGTTAGAGGTGCAGTGTTCTGTTCCCCTCCTCTTGGTTTTTAAATCCATGTTTAAATAAAGCATTTCTCAGCCCAGTCCAGCCGTTTGCAACTCTTTCCTGCACAGTTGTGCCTGCTGATCCATCCTTCCCCCTCGGCAAGGGTGATTTTCGTTTGCATAATCAAGGTGTTTTAAAACCCCCAGGCTGTACACACATGCAGGCTAGCTGGTCAGGAAAGAGGTTTTGAAATACAGAAGAGATTGCTGCTATAAGGTCTGTTTGCAAAGTACATGTTTTATGAAGCTGCTTTGTTTGCTATGCTGAAGAGAAGCTATTTTTCTATGCTGAAGAGAAGCTATTTTGTTTTGTCTGCTGAAGAGAAGCTATTTTGTTTTGTGTGCTGTATGTTTTTAAGGCTCAATAAATAAGCCTTGTCAAGAGACCCCGTGTGTGTAGTTGCATGTACCTTGCAACAGAGGCAAAGATTGAGTCCACCTCAGGGGGGTCAGGGTTTGTTGGGCTCAGAATATTGTAACGCTTGTGTTGCCACAAACCTGATAAGACCCTGGTACTGAGGTGGGAGGGGAACACCACACACCCACAGCAGCAGGGGCGTGCCCGGAGTGTGGTATTGAGCGTGACACAGGACCAGATTCTAAGTGTTTCGCTGATTGCTTCTTCAGGAATCGTACTTGATATAGGGCTATGCTTGTATATATACCCTTTCAATCTACAGTAGAAGTGCTAATTAATCAGTCTTTAGTAATACTGATGCAGCCGGGCTGAATCTAATGCTAACCGGGTGCATAGTGGGCTAGCCGCGGGTCTGTTCTCCATTTAAAAACGGAGTTTCCCACGCGGCGGCCGCTTCAATAGATAAGCGCTAATGGCACTTACTATTGAAAGCGCCGAGGCGCGGGAAAACCGGGCGGTTTTCAGCCGAAGACAGCCACGCACCGGGGGCAGCCGCATTTGATTCAGCCCGGCCACTACTGTACATAGTTTATATGTATCCCTCAATACATAGCTATAGCCCCCAAAAGATCATGCGATCTGTATTAGCACATACACTACATGATTGTGCAACATTTAATTTTATATTGCAATACAAAATACATTTATTAATTAATACAAATATTGTTAAATCACATAAAACATATAAAATATATATATATATTGTGACAGAAACCAGGGGATGGTAATAAATTCCGTATATAGGGCTCCCAGGATACTAGACAGTTTCTATCCTGTTTGGCCTGGGAGTGCAGCCTTATAATACATACACTCCATCCCACAGTTTGGCAAGCGCTGGAACTGAGGGATGAGAGATCCAGACCAGAGTTTGTCTGCTGCCTGATTTCTGTCACCTGTCATGCTAATTAGGAATCAGGTATGAAAGACTGATTTCCTGTTTGCTCTGGTCTCCCCACAAGAGCCAGGAGGCTGGAAGGCTGCTGAACTACAGAGGGGAGAAGCCTCTTCCCCAAACAGGTTCAATCTTTCTGTTCATTTGTGTAAGACTGCAAAAGTACCGTGTTTTGATGTTGGAAGTGGAAAAGCCACTTCCAACCCTGAGTCAGGGATATCTAAGTTAAGTTATCGCTCAGGTGAGCAGCTTTTGTTTTGATCTGTTTTCTGTTGTATGCACTGTGGCAGTCTCAGTGCCTGGGACTGAATAAACCAGGCATAGCCTGTTTAAAGGAACAGTACGTGACGCCTCATCATTTAACCTACCCTAAAAGACCGTGTTCTAAACAGTCCCGGACAAACGACGGAGCCCCGGAGTAAGCCGTTTGTCACATATGGTGGAGAATGCGGGCAGAGCACTAGGGGGTCTGCGGGTTGAAGAACTTTGAAAAAGTTTTTTTCATCCTCTGCAAACAAGATGGAAGACGTGGTGGGTGCGCTGGTACGCAATGTCGCTGCCTAGAAAGACGCGAATGAAACCCAGCAACAGCTGTTAATAGCCCAGCAAGAAACTAATGCAAACCAGCAGCAGACGAATGCAGCCCAGCAACAGCTGCTAATAGCCCAGCAAGAGATTAATGCCAACCAGCAACAGGCGAATGCAAACCAGCAACAGACGAATGAAGCCCTGCAAAACGCGAATGCAAACCAGCAAGAGACAAACCGCTTGCTGAGAGAGGAGCAACAGCGGTTCGCTCAGGGCTTACAGCAGGAACTCGAGATCCTGAGGGGGACTATCAGTAACCTTCCACTGGCAGCGGCAGCCCCAGTACCGAAAATGACCAGGGCAAGCCACTACCTTCAGAAGATGGGACCCTCGGATGATGTGGAAGCCTATCTTCTCACGTTTGAACGCACGGCACAGAGAGAGGGATGGCCAGAAGCTGAGTGGGCTGGTCTAATCGCACCCTTCCTAAGCGGCGAACCCCAGAAGGCTTACTTTGATCTAGAGCCAGCCGAAGCTAACGTCTATGCAAAATTGAAGTTCGAGATCCTCGCCCGCCTCGGCGTAACCACGGCTGTTCGCGCCCAAAGGTTTCACGCATGGTCCTTCACGATGGATAAAGCCACCCGAAGCCAGATGTATGACCTCATCCACCTCGCCCGGAAGTGGCTACAACCCGAGATCAACTCAGCCAGCCACATCGTGGAACGGTTGGTCATGGACCAGTTCTTGAGGAAACTTCCCTCTGCCTTACGCCGTTGGGTCAGTCGGAGTGACCCCCACAATGCGGATGAGCTTGTGGCCCTCGTAGAAAGGTACAATGCAGCAGAAGAGCACCCGCAACCCACAGTCGTGGAGCAACCCCACTACCCGAGGTTCCAGGACTCTTCCAGAGACGGTAAAAGGGTACCGGGGTTAAGGGGCGCTGAAGAGCGGCGACCACCTTCACGCAGCACCAGCAACAGTGGTTCGCACACTAAGGGCAATAGCCAACATGGGGAGCCGGGAAAAGGCTCTAAGTGGGACACAGACTATGTACCTAAATGTGTAAATTGTCATGAGAGGGGCCACACAGCAAAAATCTGCCCACTAAATGAGGAGCCCATGCAATGCAACAGCGTGGAACCTTATTCGCTGTTGTTCCAATGTATGGGCCCTAGCCCAGAGGACCCCTTGAATAACCATCTGTGGGCATTTGTAAAGGTTAATGGTAAGAGGGTTCGGGCACTTCTTGACTCTGGGAGCATGGTCACACTAGTGTCCGAATACCTCTTGCCCATTAAGAAGAAACAGGGAAACAGTTCACAAAGAGTGGCAATTTGTTGTATACATGGGGATAATCATGAATATTCCACTGTTGATGTTTTTTTTGAAACAGAGTTTGGTTCTTTAGATTTCAAGGTGGGTATTGTACCCAAACTGGCACATGATGTGTTAATAGGGACCGACTTTCCCCATTTTCTAAAAATGTGGTCCCCCGCTCAGAATAGCGCCCAGAGTTCAATAGCGGACCATAACGAAGTATTAGAAGAAACAAATCCTTTCCCTTTTTCAGAAATGGAGGTTGACGAGGGCCCAAATAAGAAGGGGGAAAAGGAGGAGTGCTGTAAAATTCCCTTCCCCATCACTACTTTGGTAGGGAATACCCCAAATCAAGATGTTGAGCAGACACTTACCACCCCAGAACCGGATAAGACCCTCGCTGACCTAGCGGTCAGTCCTGGGAGTTTTAAGAAGGCCCAGTGGGAGGACCCCACATTAGCGGTAGCAAGGGGAAATATACGGGACCAGAATAGTACTCCTGGCCAACCAGATAGGTCACTTGCTTACCCCTACTTCGAGGTAGAGAACGACCTAGTATATCGGGTTGATAAAAGGAAATCAGTTACAACTAAACAATTGTTGGTACCACGGACATTCCGTAACGTAGTATTACACCTCGCACATAGTCATCCATTGGGGGGACACCTAGGGGTGGAAAAGACAAAAGAAAAGGTTCTCCGAAGCTTCTATTGGCCTGGGGTTCTGGCAGAAATTACGAATTATTGTTCCTCATGCCCAGAATGTCAGATCACCGCCCCGTTCAAGGCGTACCGCAGCCCATTGGTACCCCTTCCCATAATAGAGGTACCATTTGACCGGATTGCTATGGATCTAGTAGGACCCCTAATAAAGTCTGCTAGGGGACATCAGCATATATTGGTAATATTAGATTATGCCACCCGATATCCGGAGGCAGTTCCCCTACGTAGCACCTCAGCTAAAAACATAGCAAAAGAGTTAGTAGTTCTGTTTTCCCGGGTCGGGATTCCTAAAGAGATTCTATCTGACCAGGGAACACCATTTATGTCCCAAGTAACGAAAGAGCTATGTAAACTCCTAAAAATCAAGCATCTCAGAACCTCAGTCTATCATCCACAAACAGATGGTTTAGTGGAAAGGTTCAATAAAACCTTAAAGAGCATGTTACGGTGGGCGGTTGATAAAGATGGGAAAAACTGGGATTGTTTGTTACCGTACCTGTTATTTGCCATTAGGGAAGTTCCCCAATCATCCACTGGCTTCTCCCCGTTTGAACTATTGTATGGCCGACACCCAAGGGGCTTACTGGATATAGCCAAAGAGACTTGGGAACACGAGGTTACCCCTTACAGAAGTGTAATAGAGCATGTTGCCCAGATGCAGGACCGCATTGCTGCAGTCCTACCCATAGTGAGGGAACACATGGAGAAAGCTCAAGAAGCACAGAGGAATACATATAATAAGGGTGCTAGGGTCAGAATTTTTTCTCCAGGTGATAGGGTACTAGTTCTGGTTCCCACCGTGGAGAGTAAATTCCTTGCTAAATGGCATGGGCCATATGAGGTCTTGGAAAGAGTGGGAGAAGTAAATTATAAGGTAAGACAGCCAGGTAGGAGGAAACCTGAGCAAATTTACCATATAAACCTACTCAAGCCCTGGAAAGATAGAGAAGTCTTGTTAACCCTAGTACCCCCAGGTCCGTCAGAGAATCAAGAAACTGACCCAGAGGTTAGCATAGCTGAAACCCTGTCTGTTCATCAGAAACGAGAGGTTCAGAATTTAGTGAAAAGAAACAAAGAAATCTTCTCTATACGGCCAGGTAGAACTAGCGTAATTGAACATGACCTAGTCTCTGAACCGGGGGTCCGAGTTAACCTTAAACCGTACCGAATCCCAGAGGCCAAAAGAAAGGCTATAAGTTTAGAGGTTAAAAAAATGCTAAAACTAGGTGTAATTGAGGAATCCCAAAGTGGGTGGAACAGCCCTATAGTCTTAGTCCCAAAGCCAGATGGTACAACAAGGTTTTGTAATGACTACCGGAAACTAAACGCGGTGTCAAAATTTGATACTTATCCTATGCCCAGGGTAGATGAACTTGTAGAGAGACTGGGCAAAGCCCGATATCTCACAACCCTAGACCTAACAAAAGGGTACTGGCAGGTTCCCCTCACAGAAAGGGCAAAAGAAAAGACAGCCTTCTCAACCCCAGACGGCCTCTTTCAGTATAAGGTGTTGCCTTTTGGCTTACATGGAGCTCCCGCCACATTCCAAAGAATGATGGATAAAATTTTAAAACCACATGCTCGGTATGCTGCCGCCTACCTGGATGATGTGGTAATCCATAGTGAAGATTGGCAATCCCACCTTCCAAAGGTCCAAGCTGTGCTTGACGCAGTCCGGTCTGCTGGACTAACTGCTAACCCCGCTAAATGCACTATTGGTCTGGAGGAGGCCAAGTATCTGGGATATTCTATTGGCAGAGGTTTACTCAAACCCCAAACACTCAAAGTGGAGGCGATACAAAATTGGCCAAGGCCAGTTACAAAAAAACAAGTAAGGACCTTTTTGGGGTTAATTGGGTACTATAGAAGGTTTATTCCCAATTTTGCAACTAAGGCAACCCCACTAACTGACCTCACAAAAGCAAGAGGACCGCTAATGGTAAAGTGGTCCCCCGAAACCGAACAGGCCTTTAGAAGCCTGAAAGAAGCTCTCTGTGCCCAACCAGTGTTGGTCACACCTGACTTCTCCAAAGAGTTCGTAGTCCAAACCGACGCATCTGAGGTAGGGCTGGGGGCGGTA
Organism: Ascaphus truei; assembly: GCF_040206685.1. NCBI lineage: Eukaryota > Metazoa > Chordata > Amphibia > Anura > Ascaphidae > Ascaphus > Ascaphus truei. The sequence goes on from NC_134483.1 coordinate 257,453,370, forward strand.
CTCTCCCAGGAGTCTCAAGGTGAGGAGCACCCCATCCTTTATTTAAGTAGGAAACTAAATCCCCAGGAGAAAAATTACTCCATAGTAGAGAAAGAGTGTCTCGCAATAAAGTGGGCTGTAGAGACGCTCAAATACTACCTGTTGGGGAGAAAATTCCGGTTGGTCACAGATCATGCACCCCTTACCTGGATGTGTCAAAACAGGGAAAAGAATGTTAGAGTGACCAGGTGGTTCCTAAGCCTACAACCCTTTAAATTTTCTGTGGAACACAGGTCAGGGCACAAACATGGCAATGCTGACGGGTTGTCAAGGATGCACTCCCTAATATCCATGGTCGCTCATCCCTCGAGGTCTGAGCTGGGGGGGAGGATATGTGACAGAAACCAGGGGATGGTAATAAATTCCGTATATAGGGCTCCCAGGATACTAGACAGTTTCTATCCTGTTTGGCCTGGGAGTGCAGCCTTATAATACATACACTCCATCCCACAGTTTGGCAAGCGCTGGAACTGAGGGATGAGAGATCCAGACCAGAGTTTGTCTGCTGCCTGATTTCTGTCACCTGTCATGCTAATTAGGAATCAGGTATGAAAGACTGATTTCCTGTTTGCTCTGGTCTCCCCACAAGAGCCAGGAGGCTGGAAGGCTGCTGAACTACAGAGGGGAGAAGCCTCTTCCCCAAACAGGTTCAATCTTTCTGTTCATTTGTGTAAGACTGCAAAAGTACCGTGTTTTGATGTTGGAAGTGGAAAAGCCACTTCCAACCCTGAGTCAGGGATATCTAAGTTAAGTTATCGCTCAGGTGAGCAGCTTTTGTTTTGATCTGTTTTCTGTTGTATGCACTGTGGCAGTCTCAGTGCCTGGGACTGAATAAACCAGGCATAGCCTGTTTAAAGGAACAGTACGTGACGCCTCATCATTTAACCTACCCTAAAAGACCGTGTTCTAAACAGTCCCGGACAAACGACGGAGCCCCGGAGTAAGCCGTTTGTCACAATATATATATATATATATATATATATATATATATATATATATATATATATATATATATATATATATATATATAGTAAAAAACGACGTAATCAATAAAAGAGACATAATGCCTAAAAAGAAGGGAAAAGAAGGGATAAATGAATGCATAAAAAAAAGAGAATAAAGTCAAAAAGGCCCCAATATCTATATCGACATTGAGTCCCCTGGGTACTAATGCTTGTTATCTATGAATCCAAAAAGTTTCTCTTCTGGTTAATTTGATCAATCTGTCACCCCCTCTCCAATCTATTAGTACCTGTTCGTTACCTATATACTGTATTTCAAATATTTAGGATCGGATTGCTGATGGAGATTGAATGTTTCCTAATGTTACACAGATGTTCTAAAATTCTGACCCTTAATGGTCGGGAGGTGCATCCAACATATTGTAGACCACACGTGAATTCTAGCATGTATACAACATATGGACTTTTGCAATTTATGTATCCCTCTATAGTGAATTGTACATTAGTCAGATTTGAATTAAATCTTGTTTTCTCTGGATTTTTGTATATACACGCTTTACACCACACATCGATAAAAACCTATTGGTTTATTCAGCTAATTTTGGGTATGATTAATTTTTTTCTTTTTCCAATGCCGTGGGTGCTAATTTACTCTTAAGGTTAGGTGCCCTGCTAAAAATTACACTCGGTTTGGCAGCTAAAGCTGTAGCGGCCGTTTTTAAACAAATCACGTGTTGTGTACATTGGAATACCGATGTCATGACGCGGGATGTCTTCCAACCTTTCCGCCTTAAGAAGCGAGTGTGGCGAGTGCAGCGTGTGCAGAAATATGATTTTTAGAGTTCTGGTTTTTAAACACCTTAAATTGGCACAGTAGCACAGTAGCACAGTACTGTACACATTGCAATTCACTTATTTCATTGCACCCAAAGAAACAGAATCCATGAAATTCATCAAAGCAATCGTGATAACGCGGGTGTCTGGGGTGATTGGCCGCGTTCATGCTGCGTAGAGTACAGCAGAGCACACGAAATCGGCACCCTGGTTTTTTTAATACATGCCGCTGCAGCTGTAAGTGATCTTTCAATATGGGATCATTTTTCAATATGTGCTAATGCATAGATATAATGTTTTTTTTAATCTCTCTTGCATTTCTATTGTACTGTGTAATAAATGACATATTGAAATTATTCATCGCATGTCTGTTTTTTTTCTCATAGGTTCAATCAATTCACTGCTTTGTATATTGTTAGTTTTGTTGAAGGCTTTATTTATTATCCAATCACTATCATTTCTCTCCTTGAACTTATTAACCAGAATATTTGACTGTTCTTCATACACTTCCTGGTCTTTACAGTTGCACTTAATTTGAGGCAGTTGTCCATAGTGAATGTTGTGGGTTCAGCATTTTGCGCCCAAGTTCACACAATCGAACGTAGCTGTCGCGGCTGGGATTTAATGCCGATTTAAGTTCCATGAGATTTTTACTAACTCGCAGTTAGGAGGGACCAAGTTCGCAGAAGAGAACGTAGCGGTGGCATATGGAATTTTATGCCTGATTTGGTTCCAGGAGATTCCGGGCTAAGTCCCGGTCAGGGTAATACTCTCCCAGAGAGTTCCCTGCACCTAGGAAAGTCTAGTTTTTGACCCCAGTCCCAAAGTAAGTGTGTATTTTTGGCTGTATTTTGTGTTCCATTGTGTGTAAGATAAGTTATGCCGAATAAATTACCATTTATTTAATTACATTGTTTTGCTCAATGACTGATCCCGCTAAAAATGTGTAAATAACCTGGTCTCCCGTGACAGGCCCGTATCCCCTTTTCACCTGTTGGGGCCTCTAGCATCCATACCTTGTCCCATGACCTCTTGCCCTGGTGGCAGCCCCACAACTTTTTCATTGGCCTACATCAGAACTTGCCCCTTTTGTCACCCCTGCTAGTTCATTAACCCAGTCTAGGGTTCCCACCTTACCTTCAAGTGGCCCCCAGTTTGACTACCGATTTTCCCCCGTTGACTCATACCCCATTTACGGTGGGCAAAGCCACCATTCATGCCCTAGGAACACAGGATTGGGGGGGTCGTGACTTTGGGGTGAAGAATGTGGGCTCTGTACTGTTACTTTATGTTTGCTCTTTTGCTTGTATGCAGGAAGGCAGCTTAGTTCCAGTGGGCATCAGTCCAGTCGGGGCTGGTGGGCTTAATACATCGGAGGGAACAGAGCGGCATCAGCAGGAGACTGGGCTCTTCCCTATCCGGATGATTCATTACTGGGACAGCAGACAGTGCAAGGTGCTGTGATACAACCACCATCACAGGAACAGGGTAATTCAGCATCTGTGGGGTGCATGCTTGCTGGCTTAAGATTTTCCTAAACAGTTTTGTAGCATTGTCAAAGCGCATCATGGAGTGGGGGGGGGGAGGGAGCATCATGGACTAGTCAGAAGTTGCAGCATGGTGCCAGGCAAATGTCATGGTGGCGCCATAGTACAGGCGGATAGTGCAGTAAAGTTCATCTGTGATTGCCCCTGAGGTGCCCATGAGTAAGTCGGCTGCAGATATATCCATCCTGACAAGTTTGGACAACAAATCTAAGGTTGAGGAGAAAGGGGTAGATGATAACAGCTATAAGGAAGCTTATACTGTATAAGTGTGTGGCAGGTATACATTTGGCTCAGACAGTCAAGAATTCAGAAAGACGATTACAGTACGTGGAGATATTTTTGCTTTTGCCAGGGTATATGGATATAAAGGCGAGGTTTGAAAGGTCTAAAGATAAAGACATGGACAGGGACCATATTCTTAAGACATTTTGGAATTAGTTCGAGGCGAACTCCATTTTTGCCCCAGTAATTGTGGAGAATGAGCTGCAGAGTTGCACGGCACTAATTCTCTATATGTATACCATCAGAGTGGCTCACAAGAGTTATGGGGAGGGGAGTGTGGCTTTGTTATGATGAGGCTTTTCGGCAGCACTCATCAGTGAATAAGAATGTCAGATGGGACAGCAGCCAGCAGTTCACATAGCTCGGCGGGACGTAAGCGGGGCATGTGCTGGATTTTCAATGACAGCGCATGCAAGTTTGACAAATCATGCAAGTTTATCCATGAATGCCCAGCATCTCGTTTTTCTGGAACTTTTTCCCATGTTGGTGGCGGTGGACATCTTCTGTCGGATACTATGGGTGTAGTTACCGCTTTGAACAGTTTAACCATGTCATCCCCCCCCCCATAGTACGGCTATTACAATACCTGGAACTGCAATGCTTGAGATTTAATATCTGATTACGAAAAATCCAAATACCTGGAGTGGTTAAAGTGATAGCGGACGCTCTTTCTCGCCTGCAGTTTGGTGTATTTTAGAAAGCGGCATCCAGGGGCGGACATTTTAGGGACACCTTCTCAGAGCCAGCTGTGGAATTTTGATCCAGGACTGTGATGAATCAGGTGAGTCAGGCACTTGCCTCGGACACTTGACAGGCTATGTGCGAGCATAGCACGTGTGGGGGTGGGGCAGCCAGAGATGAGGGATGATAGTTTTTCCTTGTTGTTTGTTATATTATTAAAGAAAAAGGAGTTGGGGCTGTTGGCCAGTTCTGTTGGAATTATCTGGATTGTACTTTATGTTGCGTTTAAAGGGGGGGAGGACATATCAAAGCATTTCATAGTTAGGAATATGCTGGCGGAATGGTGGAAAGACGGTTGGGTTCCTGATAGTCATAGGCCTGTCAACCCGGGGATTCTGTAGGGTTTGTTGTGGGTTTTAGCCAAGGTTTGTTTTTATGGAATTTGAGGCAAAATTGTTTGTCACAGTGTTCGTACTGTCCTTTTTGAGGCATTGAGTGTAGGCGAGTTGGTTGCGTGGTAAAAGCTTACTATGGGTGGACTGCTGTGAGGTCAGGTCCTTCCGGAGCAGGAGCAGGAAAAAAATGTTGTAAGGCAGTCCAAGACAGCACACAGGTAAAGGGGTGTGGCTATACATCTGGTCTTTGACTTAGGCACCGATCTGCCCTGTACGACTGTTGCAGGCTTATGGAGAGGTCCGTCTGCAGGAGCATGTCATTATCTGATTCATGAGAATGGGTTTCCCTTTACTTAGTTCCAATTCTGCAGAGTTTTTCTGTTATGCTTAGAAAAATTGGGGACAGATGCAGAAGCTTATGGGTCACATTTATTTTGCATTGGGGCAGTAAAAGAGGTGGATAGGCCTAGGTGAGGACTTAATTAAGAGGATAGGCAGGTGGTAGTCAATTTAATTACAGATTCATGCCCTAAGGTTGTCTGGATGTTCAGTCATTCTTAGATCTTTTGGGCTGCTAGAAGGGCGGCTGTCCAGCCATATGGGACCCACCTTGGCCTGCATGTGGGCATTACTTGGGTAACATGGTTGGGGTAGAGGGGTGTGCGATGGACACACATACTCCTGATTTCCTGCACAACAGGCAGTAGTTTGAGCACCGGGATGTTCGGTTATTCCATTTGGGGGGTAATGACATGTGTCAGTGGTGGATGCTGGAGTTGCTTTGTGATATAAAGTGGAATTTGGGTCAATGGTTATTGTTATTTCCAGGGGTGGTAATAGTCTGATCGGAAGTGGTCCCTAGGTTGTGTTGGAGAGGATTTAAGGACATTGAAGCAATTAAGAAAAGTATGCACAAGCTTAACAGAGCAATAGCGAGGTTTGTTACGGAAAGGGTGGATGTCGTTGTCACAGAGAGTTGGAAGAACCAGAGGTTGATTTATTTTGGAAGATGGGGTCCATCTGTCCGAGGTGGGTGTGGACATTTTAAATGTGGGAATGCAGGATGGCCTTGAAGCTGCGTTGGTGTTAAGCATTAAATAGCCTCCCTTGTGGCAGGGGTTTGGTAAGGTGCAAGACTGTGTCCTAGGGCAGATGGTGGATTAATGCCCTGGATTAGTTCAGGCAGATGGCATAATGCCCAGTTGGTATATATTACCATGGTGGCTGAGCTGGTTATCCTGCCAGCAGGGGGGCTCACGAGTCATGTGTATGCGTATGTAAGGAATTGGGGAACACGTCCTTTGCGACGTATTCCCTCCTTACCTGTCTCTGCACAGACCTCTGCTCTGGCACCAGCGCATGCGCGCACCCCTGCTGTGCTTACAGAGCGCACGCGCAGCTCTTCGAGGCTGCCATGGAGCTTAGCTCCGCCCCCTCAGGCGCGCTGCGCGAGAGCGTGCTCACATGACGCCGTGCACCTCTCCACAGCTGCATTTCAAGATCTCCTAATGCCCACTTGTCTCCTGTAGCCTATCCTAGCCTGCGCAGAGGACGCGCCCCCGCTCCGCCTCCTTAGCTATTGGTTCCTGTTATATACCCTGCTCTCACTTCCAGCCTTTGCTGAGCATAACTAGTTGAAGTCTTGTGCTCCTGCATCTGTTGTGCCTTGTTCCTGTCTATTGCAGTTTTTGGATTCTACGTGTACCGACCCTGCTTGACTACTGTACCCCCTCTGGACATCGACCCCGGCTTACCCTCGACTCTGTGTACCTCTCCAACCCAGACCACGGCTATACGAACGTCTACAATTCTGACCTCTCCAACCCCAGACCATGGCTTAACGGACTTTGACTATTCTGACCTCTCCATCCCAAGACCTTGGCAAGTATCTGGACTAACCCACTCTCTCCAACCCAGACCCGGCTATGCTGACAATCCACCTGCCAGGCACGCTTCCGCTGCTGTGGGTCTGTGGTTCTATACTTCCTCACCTCAGTACCAGAGTCCTGTCTTACTCGTGGGCAGCGCAAGTGTTACAGTATGCTCAGCCCAACGAACATGGACCCCCAGAGGTGGGCCAAGCCCTGTCTTCTATCTCTGAGCATTTCCAATACTTGGAAAATCAGATTGCTTCCCTGACTCAAAGTCTGGCAACAGTTTCTCTAAATCAATCACAATCCAGAATTGTTAGGCCGGCTACTCTGTCTTTTTCTTCCCCTGAAGTCTCTCTCTCGAGAGAGTCATGTCTCCCCACTCCCAATCGCTATGCGGGAGATCCTCATGGATGCTGAGATTTCCTCAACCAATGTGACATACAGTTATAGTTAACCCCTTCCCGCTTCTCTTCTGATAGATCTAAGGTGGCATATATTATTGCTCTACTAACTGGAGACGCCTTGGTGTGGGCATCACCCCTCTGGGAGCAGAGACCTGAGCTTATCCAAGACTTCCCACACTTCAAGAAAGAATTTAAGCAGGTCTTCGACACCCCTGACTGTAAGATTACTTACTGCTGCTTCTTCATTGTTTCACATTTCACAGGGTCACAGATCGGTTGCAAAATACGCTATTGAATTTCGGACCATAGCTGCAGAGACAGGCTGGAATGATGAGGCTTTGTCAGCAGCCTTCTGACAGGGTCTTTCCGAGACATTAAAGAATGAATTGGCTGCTTAAGAAAGATCCACGGTGCTTGAGGATCTTTTTGCCGTATGTAATAAGGTGGATCAACGCCTTCAGGAAAGGAGGCTTGAACGCCATCACTCCCGTTCTCTCACATCAATTGCTCCTGTCTCCAATCTGTCTCCTTCCTTTCTCCCAGCTCTTGAGGCACCAGAACCGATGCAGTTAGGAAGTCACCAGCTCTCAGAGAAACAACGTCCGAGGACTGGAGGATTATGTCTCTACGGCGGACTGTCAGTCACCTGGTGCTTCACTGGCCCACAAAGCTGGGAAACGCTAAATCCGAATAAGGTATGAGGGGACCATTTCTTCTTCCCCAACTATTAAGATAGGTCTGTCTACCAGGGTCATGCTGTCAATCGTCCTTGAGGGTCCTGGCTTTCTAACTCCTGCCTCTGCCTTCATCGATTCTGGGTATGGGGGAAATTTTGTGGATCAAGATTTCGCTACTAAACATAAGATTCCTCTGGTCAAGAAGTCGGTGCTGTTGGGTCTGGAGGCTATCGACAGACGTCCTCTCCATACAGCCTTAATTTCATTAGAAACTCCTACAGTACCGACACACTTTATTGCAGTGTGGTCGGTACCGCAAGCCGGGAGATTTCCCGGCTTGCTTGTGGCCGCCCCTCGGCGTGCCGCGCGTCATAGATGCGCGGTCACGCGTCTTCAGGAGCCTGCGCCCCCTGCACGCGCGTACAGGGCTCCCCGAGGGAGCCCTGGTGTCCCGCGATCTGCGGGACGGCGGCAGGCGGTTCCGGGGGACCCGGCGGACCCGGCAGCGGTAGGGAGAGCGCCCCAATCGGAGGGCGCTCTTCCGCTGCTTCGGCGCGCGCCCGTCACACTCGGGCGCGCGCCAGGCTACTGCTGCGGCCAAGAACGGGCAAATGCTCGAATAAACTTGGCCGCAGCAGTACACTTACTCTCTCCACTATAGACGGTCACACGGAGGAGTTCTCACTGGATGTTATCCATTCACCCTCTGTACAGGTAATTCTGAGCCTCCCTTGGCTCCAACAACACAGCCCGCTTATAGACTGGACAGACAATAAACCAATACAATGGGGTGTTGCCTCTGAAGTTACTCCTATTTCCTCGGTACAACCTATCGTTGGTGTAGAGACCAGTACACCTGCCAAACCTATGCTTCCTGAAGTATATGCAGATTTCATTGATGTCTTTGATAAAGTCTGTTCCGAAATCCTTCCCCCTCACCGTCCTTATGATTGTCCCATCGATCTTCTGCCCGGTGCCATCCTTCCTAAAGGTAGATCTTATCCTTTGTCTCTTCCCGAGACTAAGGCTATGTCTGAGTATATTCAGGAGAACTTAAAGAGAGGGTTCTTTAGGGCTTCGTCCTCTCCATCTGGGGCTGGGTTCTTTTCAGTTAAGAAGAAAGATGGTTCACTCCACCCATGCATAGACTATAGGGTTCTTAACAAAATAAGGGATATAGAGAGAGAAAGGGGGAGCACAGGTTGAAGAATTTGGGGTGTCTGGAGTATCTAATTAGATATTTGTGGGTGTGTTTGAGAGATATAATAAATCACTTACACGGCCTTGTGTAAATGCTCTCACAGCAAGGTTTACTTGTCTTGGTGTTCCCTCGGTCGGTTGCCTTCTTCTTTTCCGGACTTGGTTTTCTTTCTGGATATCTTCAGTGGTCCTCGGCTTACAATGAGGATGTCCCTCTCGGAGTCAATAGATTAAAACAATGTTTTAGAGGGGGATACAGACAATATTGATAAAATCCAATGATATATATATATATTTATATTTATAAGGCAGTAAATACTGCCAGTACTCACACGGGCTAGTGTGAGTACAATCCTAGGGGAAGGTATCTTTTTATCCAAAGTTGATCTTAGCACGTAGTGATCTATAGATGTATTAGGGGTCTGGTATGTAATGATAAATATAGAATGATACTCACACGGCCTTGTGTGAGTGAATGCACATCAAGGTATCTTTATCTTGATAGTCCCCTTTTTCTTCTTTTCCGGTTCTTGATCTTCTTCCTGATTTTCCTCGGTGGTCTTCAACTTCCAGTGTGGTAATCCCCCTCGGTGTGAACAAATAGGAAAACAATTGTTAGTGGGGAAACGTCAACATAAATCAGTGGCTACCCACTAGAAGAGCGCGATCAGATACGTCAAAACAGCAAAATGCTGCAGGCACTCACACGGGCAAGTGTGAGTGTAATCCTAGGGGAAGGTATCTTTTTCTCTTTTGTTGTCTTTAAATCTGGTGCCCTGTAAGGGTAATAGTGGTCTAATATATATAGGTATATAAAAATCAAATTCAAAATGATACTCACACGGCCTTGTGTGAGTAAATGCACATCAGGGTATCTTTGACTTCTTTTTGATACTGATAGTATTGATCTCCAAGTGCAAGTGTAGGTAGAAAACCCCTCCCTGGTGTGGATGTAAAATTGAACACTATCGCGATTTTCGTGGGCTACAACAAAATTTATTAAAGAACACTCTAAAAACGGAACATATTTAAAAACAATAGAAAAAATGCATAGAAAGAAAAAGCCAGCCGTCTGAAATAAATTTGCTCGTGGGTCTCGTGGAGCGCAGCTAACTTGCTCCGCGTCCGGATATAGTGCTGCCTCCTCTCAGATCCACTCCTTGACGGTGGCTGTGCTGGGTCACAATTGCCTAGTGGTCAGAGCAACGCGTTTCGGCTTTTGGTCTTCCTCTGTTCTTTAATAAATTTTGTTGTAGCCCACGAAAATCGCGATAGTGTTCAATTTTACATCCACACCAGGGAGGGGTTTTCTACCTACACTTGCACTTGGAGATCAATACTATCAGTATCAAAAAGAAGTCAAAGATACCCTGATGTGCATTTACTCACACAAGGCCGTGTGAGTATCATTTTGAATTTGATTTTTATATACCTATATATATTAGACCACTATTACTCTTACAGGGCACCAGATTTAAAGACAACAAAAGAGAAAAAGATACCTTCCCCTAGGATTACACTCACACTTGCCCGTGTGAGTGCCTGCAGCATTTTGCTGTTTTGACGTATCTGATCGCGCTCTTCTAGTGGGTAGCCACTGATTTATGTTGACGTTTCCCCACTAACAATTGTTTTCCTATTTGTTCACACCGAGGGGGATTACCACACTGGAAGTTGAAGACCACCGAGGAAAATCAGGAAGAAGATCAAGAACCGGAAAAGAAGAAAAAGGGGACTATCAAGATAAAGATACCTTGATGTGCATTCACTCACACAAGGCCGTGTGAGTATCATTCTATATTTATCATTACATACCAGACCCCTAATACATCTATAGATCACTACGTGCTAAGATCAACTTTGGATAAAAAGATACCTTCCCCTAGGATTGTACTCACACTAGCCCGTGTGAGTACTGGCAGTATTTACTGCCTTATAAATATAAATATATATATATATCATTGGATTTTATCAATATTGTCTGTATCCCCCTCTAAAACATTGTTTTAATCTATTGACTCCGAGAGGGACATCCTCATTGTAAGCCGAGGACCACTGAAGATATCCAGAAAGAAAACCAAGTCCAGAAAAGAAGAAGGCAACCGACCGAGGGAACACCAAGACAAGTAAACCTTGCTGTGAGAGCATTTACACAAGGCCGTGTAAGTGATTTATTATATCTCTCAAACACACCCACAAATATCTAATTAGATACTCCAGACACCCCAAATTCTTCAACCTGTGCTCCCCCTTTCTCTCTCTATATCCCTGTACTAATAAGGATCCTGGATAAGGACCCTATTGGGGTCACAGCCATAGGACAAGAAGACGAACCAGAGGGGACCTTTGTTTATAAGGTTGTAAATTCCATTGTTACATTGACCCTGTTCTTAAGAACTTAATCAGGGAGCGCCCGGGCTTTTCTTTGTTTCTTAACAAAATAACCCTGAAGGACCATTACCCTTTCCACTCATTTCAGAATTGTTTGACCATCTACAAGGTTCTTCTATTTTTTCTAAACTTTATCAAAGACTCTTTGATAAAGTCCCCGTAAGGGACGAAACGCGTCAGAGGACCCTCCTTGTTTTTTATATTGGCTGTTATGCCGTAATAAAGTACCCCTTTTTGTAGCACCTTGCCTCCAGCCTGTTTCAATTAGCAGTGCCCGTCCCACTACCTTTTCCTGCTTTACCTTACCTTTGGAACGAGAGGCACGCAGCAGACCAGGATCTACCTCATCATACCGGCCGGAGGAGTGTAGAAGAATTCAACTACCATCTGTGAGTAAATGTGCTCATTCTCAGTGAGACTACGGGAGATTTGAAAAGCCCACCAAGAGGGGGACCGCCGGGATGAGCAAAATACTCACCGGGAACAGGTTAGATGGCTTCGCCCCATACTGCATGGATTAATATACTTATGGCTCACTACACGCTGGATTAATAGGATTGAATTTATGCCTCAAGAGGATGTAACCTGGTCTGTATATTACCACTGTTATGCTTACAAGCAACACCCAGGATATAGAGCACCCAATCAGGGGTTTTCCCTTGTCTACATTCCTTCTTGGGCTACATAATCTTGGAAAAGGGCTTCTCCATGGATCCCGATAAACTCAAGGCAGTTGTAGATTTGCCCCAACCCTCTTCTCTCAAGGCGACTCAGCGGTTCCTTGGCCTAGCCAATTATGATCGTAAATGTATCCTTAAGTTTTCCGCCACAGTGGCTCCTATCACTGCCCTGATGAAAAAAGATGCGAATACTTCTTCCTGGTCTCCGGAAGCATGCCAGGCCTTTGAAACTCTTAAAAAAGTGTTCATCTCTCTCCCATCTTACGCCATCCGGACCCTAAACATCCTTTTACTTTGGAAGTAGACGCCTCAGATATTGGAGCAGGAGCCGTACTCTCACAGAGACAGTCTCCCCAGGATAAGCTACACCCCTGTGGGTTTTTCTCCAAAAAATTATCTCCCGCAGAGCAGAACTTCGATGTTGGCACAGAGAACTCTTGGCGATCAAGCGTGCTCTGCAAGAGTGGAGACACCTCCTGGAGGGCACTGAAAATCCGATTTTGCCCATCGCCTCGGTTCTCGCCAGGCTCGCTGGGCATTGTTCTTTTCCAGATTCAACTTTATAATTTGCTACATTCCTGGTACCAATAATCTAAAGGCTGACGCCTTATCCCGTAAATTCGTCAGTGAAGATAAATCCGAAGATATTCCTGAGACCATCTTACCCGCCAAATATGTCATCTCGGCTAACTCTTTCGATGTACTGGACAAGATCCTGGAGACTCAGATGCTCATTCCCGAGGGTATGGCGGTGCCTGAGGGCTGGTTGTATGCTGCACCTCCATTTCAGCAGAAAATCCATGAGTGGGGTCACTCTTCTAAGTCTGCCGGTCACACTGGTACAAAAAGAACTTGCGATCTGATCAGACGCACCTTTTGGTGGCCCAATATGTTTAAGGATATCAAGGAATTCATCAACTCATGTTCAATCTGTGCTCGAAATAAGTCCGCCCGCAATAAGCCGTCTGGTCTGTTTTGCCCCTTACCCGTACCGGACGGACCGTGGACTCACCTCTCAATGGCCATTATTATCGAGCTTCCTGTCTCTAGTGGGATGAATACTATTCTCGTTATTGTTGATAGGTTTTCCAAACCGGCCCATTTCATTCCCCTCAAGGGTCTTCCTAATTCTGCCAATCTAGCAGACATTTATATCAAATAAATATTTTGTATTCCTGGAGTTCCACTCTCTATTGTGTCCGACCAGGGGTCACAGTTCATCTCAAAATGTTGGCGTGCCTTCACTCAAAGGTTGCATACACTGGCGACACACTTTATTCGAGCTCGGCTAGTCCCACGAATTCGGGTATACCCGGGTGTATTGAGGTTTGTGACTGTTTTCTGCCCGAGTGCATTGGGTTATTTTCCAGGCAGGGATTGAAGCATTTTATTCCCGCTGGCTGCAATACTGCACAGTATATATATATATACTGCATTACAATTCATGAATTTATGCCATCTGGTAGACACGCGAAGCATTGCAGCCTATTAAATCCTAATCATTATCATTTAACAGATCAGCCGCCCGTCAGCCAGGCATGAACCCAGGCTGGGAAGGCAAACGCAACAAGGCTTGTCAGAGGTGAGGAGCGGCGCATTCCAGGTATCTGCCAGGTACATACTGGGTATTTGCTCGAATAAAGTGTGTCGGTGCAGTATCACTCTTATTTTTTCTTCTGGGTACCATCCTCAAACTAACGGACAAACCAAAAGAACAAACCAGTCATTAGAGCAATATCTGTTAATTCGCCCATAACTCCCTCAGAAATGAGTCCACTCAAGAGCCACCCTTTTTATTTATAAATTACGGGTTCCATCCAGCTCGTCTACCTATTTCTTCCAGTCTTTCCAGAGTCCCAGCAGCAGATTCCAGAGTAAACTCACTCCAAAATTCTTGGAAAAAGATCCAAAAGACTCTACAGGAAGCAGTACTCAGACAAAAGACACAGGCGGATCGCCATCGCCGTGAGGCACCCATGTTTAGGCCAGGAGAAAAAGTGTGGCTGTCATCCAAGAATATATGATTGAAGATTCCTACACTGAAACTGGTTCCAAGATTCTTGGGTCCGTTTACCATTCTCGAACAGGTAAATCCCGTGGCTTACCGCCTGCAACTACTTCAGTCTATGAGAATACCGGCAGTCTTCCACGTCTCATTGTTAAAACTTGTTTTTTGAAGTTCTCAGTTTCCTGACTCCTCACCCAAACCTCCACCTGTCATCGTATAGGGTCAAGAAGAATTCGAAATTCAATTCATAATCGATTCCAGGTACTCCAGAGGAGTTGTCCAATTCCTCGTACACTGGAAAGGTTTTGGACCAGAGGAACGCTCATGGATATCTCTTCATCAGATTCACGCTCCCGGCTTGTTGAGGTGGTTCCATGGTTGTCCCTGGGATCAGATGGACAGGTGAGGGTTAAGGTGACAGAACCGGCAGCATGACAAATCCTCACACCTATATACAATGTTGTGGGCTATATGTGTCTTATTGGGAGAAGAGGGACAGGATAAGTGGGGCATCCATTGCTCAAGTTAGCCAAAGTTGGTGGGTGGCCATGAACAGTGGTGCCCCCCCCCATACCCTACCCCCATTTTGGGTATGCTATTGGCCGGAGACATTGTGCAGGGGCTTGTGTCAGGGTGGAGCTGCTCATGGGGTATATTACATGGTGCCTGTGGGACTGTACCTCCTCTCCCTTGGCACCATTATAGAAGTTTTCCCCACCTGTCCTCCCCACCTGTCCTCCCTGTTTTGGAGTTTAATAAAAGCTGTGGCCGTTATACCTCACATACAGTGTTGTGTGTTATATGTGTCCATGTCTGTAATTGGGGGGAGGTGGGGGGAGAAAAAGTGGGGCATCCATGGGTCCTGTACAGTATAAGCAATATGGCAACAGAGGGCAACTTATCAGCTGTGCATTTGTTACTATATTCCATTTGTTTTAACACAAATGCTATGAGCAATAACAAGTTAAAACAAAAAAAAATGAATATTAATTTAAATGTTATGATCTCTAAATGTATTTGTTTGATGTTATCTTGTCAGTAGTTTAAAACAGTTTTTTATAGTAGATATAAAGTTGGTTAAATGTTGTACTGGTAATCATACAGTATGTAAATTGTGAAATGCTGGTGCAAATTAGTTTTTTTTTTTAATAATAATAAAATTGAATTCACATTTTGCATTTTTCTGAACAAAATAGACTAGACATATTTGTATTGTGGAGTATATAGAAAAAATTGAGAGAAAAGCATCAAGCAAATGCCTATAAGAGGTATTTATGGAAATGTAGAGAGTAATTTTTAAGTGCACTTATTAGCATGTGCTAGAGGAAAAAGGTTTATTTAGCGGTACTTTTACTAAGGAGCACTAAGCCATAAGACCCCTTACACCAACAGAGGTGGTAGAGGCTAATACAATAACAGCATTTTAAACTGCTTTGAATAGACAAAGTAGACAGGTTAAGGGTTACAAGAGTCAATATTGGAGGGAATTCTGACATGCATTCTCTTATTTCAGTCCAGAGGAATCTGATGATTCTCTTACATGGTGCAGGATGTACCTTGCATACCCTTGCACATTCTTTATGAGGTGCTGTTGTCTTCAGCTATGGCATCCTCCCAGTGCCACTGTATATGACATTTACACGCAATTGGAAGGACTCCAGCATACCCCCTAGACTTTCAGCTTCATAAAGAGTTTTAAGCCAGCAGTATCCTCAACCCACACTATTATTGTTTAAATTCAGTCATCGGTATAATCCTCTCTTGACTAAATAAGTCTGACTTTGAGCCATCATCACCACTTATGCTATGTAAACATTGAAACTATTTTCTATCACACGATCATGTTCCAATTCCATCTCCAATAGGCTAGAGTAAATGTGCTTTGTAGATAGCTGTATGACAAATCAAATGCACAATCTATAAGCATTTATGGCATTAATGCATAGCTGTGATATCCTCCTTATATGAAATAATATAACCCACCTTGTTTCTGAGATAGCATACTGTATGTATGACTCCACAGTATATCCGAATAGCTGGTCAGGATTCCACTAGCACTGCGGTGAGAATCCACACCCCTGGTGTCCAGTCACAGTAACATCGGAGTGGATATGCAAACTATAAATTAACTTGAGTGTTATAACTCACGTTTGGTGGGGTATATAGTCAGTGTCCGTCCTTCAGGATATCTGTGTGCCTCCATTTTCAGCAGCTTGCAAAAGAGAGAAAAAGAAAACAAAGCACTACTGTACCTTGCTAATGCAGGAAAAATAAGGGGTTAACTCAAGTGCGTGCCCATAAAAAATGATTTATTGGTTCCAGAATATAAAACAACTACATGGAGGGGGTCCAAGGGCCCCTAACCAACGTGTTTCGACGTTGGTCTTTATCAAGGTGTCTACAAGATTACTTACCTGGTGACTTTTGTACCCTCAATGCACGTCATCTCCAGCCTCCAAATCACTTCCGGGAGTGACGCGGGTTGGTGACGTCATCACATCATCATCAAAAACAGCGTGAGGACGTCACCAACCCCGCGTCACTCCCGGAAGTGATTTGGAGGCTGGAGATGGCGTGCATTGAGGGTACAAAAGTCGCCAGGTAAGTAATCTTGTAGACACCTTGATAAAGACCAACGGTCGAAATGCGTTGGTGACCCCCTCCATGTAGTTGTTTTATATTGTGGAACCAATAAATCATTTTTTATGGGCACGCACTTGAGTTAACCCCTTATTTTTCTTGCATTAGCAAGGTAGTGCTTTGTTTTCTTTTTCTCTCTTTTACAGTAAATGTACCTTTCAATGTGTTTGTGGTGAAATAGTATTTGTAGTAAAAAATGTCAAGAAAAATCGTGAAGATGGCAATTTAGTGTTTTTAATGCCTGCCAAGTTGTCAAAGTTTGATGACTTTGTAAAATGTTCATGAATAGTAAATTGTAAGGAATCCGCTCCACGGTTTACTGGTTGCCTTACCTTGCAGACCGGTGCAGTTCTGGAACAGCTCTCCTGAGGTTTGCTGCAGCCTGGATTCACTCACCAAAGCAATACACACTCCCTCTGGTATCTACTGCAGCTGTGCAGCCTATCACTGCAACCTATACTTGCATTCACTCATTGGAGCAGTACAGTTCACACCCCCGCCGGGGATTGGCCCGCGGGCCTTTAAGTATTGCTTTCCCATAATGCTCCCTGCCGAGCATAGTCCTTACTGGATGTCACTACCTGTTCTGCCACAAGCTCCTGCTTGTTCTCCTGTGCTGAAGCGGAGGTTCCGCCCTGCGTCCTTCAGCTTCCTTCAAGCTCCCGCTTGTTCTTCTGTGCTGAAGCGGAGGTTCCGTCCTGCGTCCTTCAGCTTCCTGTTCTCCTGTGCTGAAGCAGAGGTTTCGTCCCTGCGTCCTTCAGCCTCCTGGATTCCTGCACTGAAGCGGAGGTTTCGTCCCTGCGTCCTTCAGCCTCCTGGATTCCTGCACTGAAGCGGAGGTTTCCCTGTGTATCTTCAGCTTCCTGGTTCCTGGGGCCTACTCTTTCCCTAATCTAGAGAGGCCGTGTCCTTGTTCCTGCGCTGTTACAGAGGATTCCCCAGCCGCTCAGGACTCTTGCGCTGTAGCACTGGTGCACCCGTGCAGCAAAGCGGTGTGCTACTCTGGTCTGCCTACCATCTCCTGTGACCAGTACCATGGGCCATGGTCGTCGCTCGCGCAGAGGCCAACCCCGCGCTCCTAAGGTGAAGCGGGGCTCTCCTGACTACCTGTTGCCGAACTCTTGCCTGAACAATGTTTATCCTGATGTCTCCTGTCCTGACCCTGGCTTGTACAACGACGACGCTGTCTTCTCCTTTCCTGATTCTGCTACGTATGACAACGAACTGCGCAATCCGGATCAGCCTGCGCGGTCTCAGGTCGGTGCTTTTACAACCCCACCTCAGCCTCACGGTCCGACCCTGGTTTGTGGCGAGCAGAACCTTGACAGTATGCTCGGCTGCACAAACTCGGACCCCGCTGAGGTGTGGGTTGGTAAGTTTTTTCCTAAAAACCTGTCCCGGTCTGTAGACCAGTCCCAGTTTGAGAATGATTATATATGCGATATAATACCTCTGATGGAAGATCCGTTTATGTCGGAGGGCTTAACTCCCTTGCAAAAGAAATGCCGTAATGATCTGGTTTGTAAGGCTTACTGCCTCAGAGACTTAAAACAGTATCTGGCCAGTGTTTTGGCCAGTGCAAACAGTGCTTTCTCTCCTGATTCCCCTTTAACTGGGGATAAGGTGTGTCCTGTGGAACTGGTCAATGCCTGTAGTACTCTCAATGCCCTGGCTTTATCTTTGGACATTGCTGTAGTACTCCCGGACCCTTCCGCCATGGTGGCTCTCGCTCACGACACGCTGCATGTACTTTCCTTGGTATTGGTTGGTTGCTTGCTAAAACAGGATCGCCCCCTGGTCGCTAACGCCGTCCTTTGGCGGTTTCCCTCGCTTGCCAGTCCTGTCGCTAAACCGGGGGACGTATCTCCCTCTCCAGGAGATGACCAAACGGAACTATTACCAATATCTCCCAGCGTAGTAATTGCCACAGTCCCTAGCTCTGATTGTATGCCCGGGTTCCCTGACACCAATGATAGGTTTACGTTAACCCCTACCAATCAGGCCTGTGAGGTCCCCCTGGAGGATACATATGTTTCTCTACCCAACACTAATGTTCTAGTATCAGAGAATAGGTTCATTAGTTCTCCTATTTCTAGCTCAGAAGCCCTTTCTCTAGGTCTTGAGGGTTTTCCAGCTTTAACCCCTGCCGATCAGTCCTGTGAGGTTCCCCTGGAGAATACATATGTTTCACTAACCAACACTAAGGTTCTACTATCAGAGAATAAGTCCCTTAGTTCCCATATTTCTAACTCCGAATCTGTCACTCCAGGTCTTGAGGGTTTTCCAGCTTTAACCTCTGCTAGGCAGTCCTGTGTGCTTTCCTCTTCAGAGAAAGAATCCCTAAGTTCTGTTCCCAGGGTCATTTCTGTATTAACCCCTGTGGGGCAGCTCTCTGAGTTTCCTTTGGTAAATCCCTGTTCTCTGTCAGCTATGGTCACGCCCCAAGCTCCAGAGGAGAGATTCCTGGTCTCTCCTAATACAGAGAGAAGATTACCTATGTTTTACTCTCAGGCATTGTCTGCATTATCCCCTGTAAACTCTTGCTGCCTCCAAGTTAATGCCTTCGTTTTAGCCTCAGAGAATGAGTCCACAAGTCAGACAGCAGAGGTTGCATTGAGGGATTCCCATAACCGTACGGAGTTCTTAGATATTCTTTGCTATAAATCCCCTGCTTCAGCTCAAGTTTCCGCAGTTTCGTCTCCGGAGACTTCGGCTAAAGTTCTGGTTCCTGATAAATGTATTCAGGAGTCAGGTTTTTCCCTAAGCTTGGTCGCAGAGTTCCTTCTCCCGGGTATTTCACTGAACCAGCCTGTCGCCCACATAGCGGTGATCCCTGCTTCAGCGCATAGTTCCCACATTATGGAGTCTGCAGTAATTTCTGGTTTCCCAGACATTCCTTACCAAATACCTACTTCAGAGACCAGTACAGTTATGATTAACCCCCGTGTACTGTCTGAGTTCTCCTCCTCTTTAAGCTTAGGGTTAAAGGCATACAGTAGTCTGTATGTCCCTCCTGGGGTTCATATTATGTTACCAGGAATGTTTGCTGACGCACGGTTTTCTCCCAATAGTGACGCTTTTTCATATAGATTAGTAAAAAGCTTGCACACTGTTTCCCTTTTCGCTGAATTGTGTCTTACTAGTTTTGAGACTCTGAGAGGTAATGATTCTCCTTCTGATTCTGAAGCTCTTCCTACAAGGAGTATCCTGACTGGGGGTCCCCCTGATTTCTCTGTCCAGGCTAATTCTCCAGGGATCAGCATATCTGTGGTCACTCCCTTAGTACTGTCTGAGGTCACCATGCATATATTACAAGTCCTGTGGTTTAAATCTGAGCTGTTTAGCTGTCCTGCCTTTGCTGAGACCCAGTCCCTCAGTACTGTGTCTAAATATGCCCCAGCAAACATGGGGTTACTCTGGGAAGAAATTAAAGCTCCTGTCTTAAAGGGTATTTTTTCTCACATGTCCAGCAAATCTAGAACCTCAGTAATTGTTTCTAAGTCACTTATCAATACATCTGATTTTTTCTCTAATCAAACCCAGACACCCTCACTATCGGTTAGGAGTCCTGTGATCAGAGATTTTGTACTAGAAAACACACCTATTCATGTTTTTGTCAGGTTAGGTACCCCTGTGGTTAGGGTCATTGCAGTTTCGGAAAAGACTCCTTGTACTCCTAAGGTGCCTGTCATTAAGAGTTTTCATAGTTCATACTTGCTGCTTGTTGATTCTCAGGGCCCTGTCACTGAGGTACAGACTTCAGCTTCTGATGTTAGCTTCCCTCCCACCACTACCCTGGCTCTGCCTTTTTTTCAAGCTACTGATTTGAAAATCCCAAGGACTATTCCTGATTCACTGACAATACTATCTTCCTATGAAGATTTCACAGTATTGGAGAGCTCTACTGTTGTTTGCTTCTCTGCTCCTGCTAAACCATGGTTTTGTCCCTCGGAATTTTCGGTTGCCCCTGTTATTTCCTCTCAGTTGGAAATACTCTGTACGTATCCCAAGATTTCGGTCCCTATGCCTGGTTTACTGCTTGCCTTGTCACCTTCCATACCAATACCGGGAGATGCTTCCAACCAGCCTATACCCTTACTAACCATTACCTGGGAGCCTTCTAGAGGAAAAATTCCTCGCAAATTCCAACATGCAGTGGTCAGCCAAGACTTTTTCTGTTACAAAGTTCCTCCTGGGGTATTCGATCAACTATCAGGGCCGCTGATCCTAGATTCAGGTTCCTTTATTAAAGACTGGGCTTTCAGTGGGGGTTCTTCTGCCGTTTCTGCTCTGGAACTCTCTGGTTCTTCACAGCCCTGGATTTCCGAGGCGAGCCATGTACCAAGGATGTTTCTTCCATCCATCTCATATCCTAGAACTGTACTCACCAAAGAACTGATCGTTTACGGATGCCCTTTCTACCTAAAGAATTTTAGGAGCAACTCAATGTCCCCAAGGCCCATGGATGGTCCTGTCTGGCCACAGTTCTCACCGGGGGGTGGGGGTACACTAAGGACTAATCACGAGTCTCTGGAGCACGACTCTAACCCCAATCCTAGACGGTTCAGCAATAATTCCCGGTCCTCCAACTCTATGAGTGCTCATGTTCGCCCGGAGGTCTCGCGTGAAGGGGGGGGGTACTGTAAGGAATCCGCTCCACGGTTTACTGGTTGCCTTACCTTGCAGACCGGTGCAGTTCTGGAACAGCTCTCCTGAGGTTTGCTGCAGCCTGGATTCACTCACCAAAGCAATACACACTCCCTCTGGTATCTACTGCAGCTGTGCAGCCTATCACTGCAACCTATACTTGCATTCACTCATTGGAGCAGTACAGTTCACACCCCCGCCGGGGATTGGCCCGCGGGCCTTTAAGTATTGCTTTCCCATAATGCTCCCTGCCGAGCATAGTCCTTACTGGATGTCACTACCTGTTCTGCCACAAGCTCCTGCTTGTTCTCCTGTGCTGAAGCGGAGGTTCCGCCCTGCGTCCTTCAGCTTCCTTCAAGCTCCCGCTTGTTCTTCTGTGCTGAAGCGGAGGTTCCGTCCTGCGTCCTTCAGCTTCCTGTTCTCCTGTGCTGAAGCAGAGGTTTCGTCCCTGCGTCCTTCAGCCTCCTGGATTCCTGCACTGAAGCGGAGGTTTCGTCCCTGCGTCCTTCAGTCTCCTGGATTCCTGCACTGACGCGGAGGTTTCCCTGTGTATCTTCAGCTTCCTGGTTCCTGGGGCCTACTCTTTCCCTAATCTAGAGAGGCCGTGTCCTGGTTCCTGCGCTGTTACAGAGGATTCCCCAGCCGCTCAGGACTCTTGCGCTGTAGCACTGGTGCACCCGTGCAGCAAAGCGGTGTGCTACTCTGGTCTGCCTACCATCTCCTGTGACCAGTACCATGGGCCATGGTCGTCGCTCGCGCAGAGGCCAACCCCGCGCTCCTAAGCTGAAGCGGGGCTCTCCTGACTACCTGTTGCCGAACTCTTGCCTGAACAATGTTTATCCTGATGTCTCCTGTCCTGACCCTGGCTTGTACAACGACGACGCTGTCTTCTCCTTTCCTGATTCTGCTACGTATGACAACGAACTGCGCAATCCGGATCAGCCTGCGCGGTCTCAGGTCGGTGCTTTTACAACCCCACCTCAGCCTCGCGGTCCGACCCTGGTTTGTGGCGAGCAGAACCTTGACAAAAAATGTCCAATATTCACTTTTTTCATGAACCCGATAGGTGGGAAATGTACTATACAAGTGTGGAAAAAGAATATAAAATATATTGATATAGTGAGCACGTACTGCTATATGGAAGATAGAAAAATCTTTACAAGTTTAATGTTTTAGTAAAATAAAAAGTCTAATTCAAAGAGAGAATAGATGAATGTGGGGAGAGAACATCTATAGATAACAGTTACCAACAAAGGGGCCTATGCACTAAGCTCCAATAAGTCACTTATCGCCTCCTTATCGCCCAAAAAGCCTACTACTATTCAGTAACCTCCGATAAGTCAATGAAAAGAGAGCTTTTCGTCAATTTTTTTTGCCGAAAAAAATAATAATAATCGCCAAATGCGCGGAGATAAGATACTTATAATCACTTATCGGCAGCTTTTCAACCTCGTTGCATTCTAGCTTATCGAGGCTAATCGCGGCTCTAGAATTGAGCTTTCCTCTCAAAATCTTCTCACCAGGAGAAGTGGGCAAGCGGTTGGTGAGAAGCTGTCGAGAAGCGGCGAAAGGGGAAAGAAAAATAAATTATTTTTTTCTGCATCCGATTGATGCCGGAAGTCTCCGAACCTGATATCCATTAAAATCAGCACCAGATGTGATGGGAGTCGTAATGGTGTGGATTGCAGTGGTGGGCCTGGAGGGTATCCAGTATCCAGTATCCAGTGTCGGATGCTCTACAAATGCATGGAGGTTAAGCTGGTATGACAACAAAAGAAATGAATATTATAAAAGCAATGACAATTCCTTCTTTTTCTTTTTCCCCTTTTAAGTCTTTTGAGTTAATTTTCTGTATTCATTACTTTAAACACTGTAATAACAGTGATGTCATTATTGTCTCCCCATTGAATGTGTTATCCATATGATACAACTGTATGTGACTCGCAAGTAACATGTTCCCCTTTTTGTGTTTTGTACCCCACTCCCACTTTTCTTAACAAAACAAAAAAAAAAACAAATAAAGAATAAGTTTACAAAAAAAATCAGCACCAGAGACCCCCAGCATCAATCTCATGCAATAAAAATGCATTTACAGTCAACTTCATTACTTTAGAGGCTTACTGCTAAGGCAATGAAGGGGTTAATGGACAACAGCAGCTTTATTGGGGGCAGAGGGGGTGAGTAAAGTGGGTACTTGGCCCTTCACTCACCCCCTCTGCCCCCAATAACATTGCAATATGTTATAATCACCAATACACAACCCACCCCTTGTGCCCCAACATAAAACCATCATTTATTTTTTTATACACAGGATTCATACTAGAAGCCTGCGGTGGTACCCCGGCTGGTCTCCGTGGGTGTCCAGGGGCCACACTGGGGTCCACAGGTTATACCCACAGCTGTCTGGGGGTCCCCAGGTGGTCCCTGTGGGTGTCTGTGGGCCTTAAGGTGGTCCCTACGTGTGTCTTGGTGCCCCAACGGGGTCCCTGGGTGGTTTCTGCGGGTCCTTGGGTGCTCCCACGGGTGTCTGGGAGCCCTCGGGTGGATCCCACATGTGTCCGTGGACTCCACAGGTGTCCCCGGGTGGTCTCCATGGGTCCCCAGGAGTCCTTGGATGTTCCCTGTGTGTGTCGGAGGGTCCTCAGATGGTCCCCGTGGGTCCCTGGGTGGTCACTGTTGGTCACCGGGTGGTCCCGTGGGTCCCAAACTTCCTATTACCCTTGAGGTCGACGCCTCAGATGTGGGCATGGGCGCCGTTCTGTCTCAAAGGAAGAATTCCCTGTCCAGGTTGCAAATTCTCTGGCCCAATGCAACTATGATGTTGGAAACCGGGAACTCTTGGCCATGAAGCTAGCTCTCAAAGAATGGAGACACCTGCTTGAGGGCACTGAAGATCCAATAACCATCCTCACGGATCATAAGAACTTGCTTTACATTAAAGGTGCAAGCTGCCTGGGAGCCCGTCAAGCCAGATGGTCACTGTTTTTCTCTAGGTTTAATTTAATAATTTCTTACCTTCCTGGATCTAAGAATATCAAAGCTGATGCTCTATCTCGACAATTTTCCCTGGACGACAATACTGAGGATCAGCAAAACCCATTTTACCGCCCATATTTATTCTCTCGGCCACTTAATTTGGAGCGCTCAAGGACATTGTCCGTCAACAAAGCTACATCCCTCCTGGCATCTCGCCTCCACAGAACCGTCTCTTCACTTCACCCCTACATCGTAAGAAGGTTCTTGAATGGAGTCATTCGTCCAAATCTGCAGGCCATCCTGGCACCAAAAGGACCTTGGACTTCATCTCTCTCTCCTTTTGGTGGCCAGGAATGAAAAAGGACATAATTGTTTTTGTAGCTGCATGCCCTACGTGTGCCAGGACTAAAACACCCAGGATACCTCCTGCAGGTCTCCTTCAACCTCTACCTGTTCCGGATCGGCCATGGACACATTTGTCGATGGATTTCATTGTGGACTTGCCTAGTTACAAGGGTATGGACACGATTCTTGTAGTAGTGGACCGATTTTCGAAGCAGGCCCATTTCATACCCTTCAAGGGCCTGCCCAACTCTCCCAGATAAGCTGACATCTTTATCAGGGAGATTTTTCGGTTACATGGAGTACCCTTGGAAATTGTTTCAGATAGAGGATCGCAATTCATTTCTCGCTTCTGGCGCTCGTTCTGCCTCCAGCTAGTTATCGCCCTCCATTTCTCATCGGAATACCACCCACAGACCAATGGCCAAACGGAGAGGACCAACCAGTCCCTTGAACAGTATCTACGTTGCTTTACGTCGGATTCCCAAGATGACTGGGCGGAACTCTTACCTTGGACAGAATTCACCCACAATAACGCATGAAGCAGCTCTACCCTGGAGTCGCCGTTCTTCGTAAATTACGGTTTCAACCCTTCCACCTTCCTCTTGTTTTACCTTCCCCAGGGGTCGCAGCGGTGGATGACAGGATAAAAACCTTACAGGACCTGTGGAAAAAAATGCAGGTCAACATCAGGCAAGCAGTCAGTAGGCAAAAGAGTCAGGCAGATCGCCACCGCAGACCTGCTCTGGACCTTAGTCCTGGCGACAAGGTCTGGTTGTCATCCAGGAACATCAGCTGAAAGTACGCTCTAAGAAGTTCGCACCTAGATTTCTTGAATCCTTTGCGATTTCCAAAAGGTCAATCCGGTGGCGTACCGTCTTGCTCTCCCGCCTTCCATGAAAATCCCCTCTGTATTTCACTTTTCTCTTCTCAAACCGGTGGTCCAGAATGCCTTTTCAGTTCCGGTGTACCCCACCCCTCCCCTCATGGTTCAAGGACAGCCTGAATACGAGATCCAATCTATCCTTGACTCTAAGATCTACAGAGGTTCGCTACACTATCTGGTGCATTGGAGAAGTTTCGGCCCGGAGGAGAGATCCTGGATTCCGAGTCACCAGGTTCACGCAGCCAAACTGGTCCATATGTTCCACGCCAAATTTCCGGAGAAACCATTGTGGAGTCACCCGGAGGTCGCTCCTAAAGAGGGGTATTTTGAGGATTCACCATCCTGGCGGTCCTCACCCCAACAAGCCTTCCGTGATGGACACTCAGGATGTGTGGTCTCGTGGTCCCAGTACGTGCGTGCAGACTATGCGCGGCCTGATCCCCGTCCGCGGATTCGGACCCCGCCTCCCGCTCTGACGCACGATGGATGCGTTCGGTCAGCCTCCCAGCTGACGCACAGTACAAGCTCTGGTGATGGACATGACCTGAGTGGGGGTGACGCACGCTCTCGGCTCCGCCCCCTGACCTCCGTGACACGCGCGTGTCGACTGGCAATTGATCCTGCCCCCTCTTACACTAAGGTTACTCAGAATCGACGTGCGAGTGACGCGTGCTCCAGGCACCACCCCCAGATGTCCGTGACGCACGCAGGACAGCGCGTGAGCAGTTCCACCCCTATTCCACCCCTATTCCCGATTAGACTGCATCATAGGGCACACCTGTGTGCACCAGCAGCCTATTGGTGGTTACTTCCTGGTTCCATCCTTGCTGGCTATTGGAGGCTCCACCTTTATATACCTTCAGGCTGCTCTAATTCCTTGCTGAGCATAGTCAAGTGTGACGCCATGCCTTGCTGCATTCTTGTTCCTGAGACCTTGCATTGCCTTGTCTGCCTGTTAACTTCTTGTTGCCTGTACCCTGCTAGTACCTTGGACTCTGCTTCTCTCCACTCCTGATTCGGCTTGTACGACCATTCTCCTGTCTCCAGTCCTGACCTTGGCTAAGTACTCCAATGATCCGATATTCTCCTATCCTGAACCTGGCTACGTACCCCGACAATCCGCTACTCTCCAATCCTGAACCTGGCTACGCACTCTGACAATCCGCAACTCTCCGCTCCTGAACCTGGCAAGTACTTTAACTATTCTCCAATCTGTAATCCTGACCTAGCTTGAACGACTACTCTATATCCTAGACGCGCCCGCATGGCTACGGGTCGGTGTTAACCAATTCCCTACCTCAGCACCGCGGTCGCTCTTCGTTTGTGGTGAGCTTCGCATTACAGGAATAGCGCTATCCCGTGAACTGTTTGTGTACTTGTTGATATACCTGCCTGGGGCTCCAGCACCCGGGTGCTGCTGAATAGCAAAACGGGGATTTGCTGATCCAGCGACGTTGACGTCCGAGAGGGCATCCGCCTCTGCATTGGGTGAACTCCTGTTGGAGGGTCTCACCTTTAAGAGTCTATAATGTGTCTGGTCCCAGACAACAGGCCGCAATTCACCGCGTAGCGTTCTGCTGCTTATGCCTATCACTGAGAAGCTACTGGAGAAATGTCCCTATCTAAGGGCTTTTCCCTGTAGCAGCCACAATCTACACGTGAGTGGGGCCTAACTGGGATCTAAGGGGCAATCTAGGCCTAGTCTGGGAGTCACTAAGACCTAGACTCTACCTACCCATTCTGTGTCCTGGCTTCAACTGCCCCTCAAACTCTAAGCGTACCAAATGTATCAATCCTCTCCTTAGAGGATCCGGGGAACCCTATTGGTTAAAACTGCTCTCATGGGTATATGCCCCAAAGTACTCTGTCGAGTGTAGTTCCACTGCGGAGCCTTGTATAAGATTGCCGCCGTTCTCTCATCCACTCTGCACATGCGTGCCTATCTCTAATGGTCACCCTGCTCGGGATTCTCCTGCGCATGCACAAGCTTCTTCTGTGCAAGCGGGCAATTAGAAATGGCGGCACCTTGCCTTGGAGTCCGCTGCGGAGCTCACAGATACCGCTCTCTCTCCCACTACTGACCGTAGCCCCTGCACCCACTACCGAACCCACATACTGCACAGGCGGCACCTGCTTGCTCCCATAGCCAACCTGCCCCCTTCCCCATCTGGCACGGAGGTAAGGGTGATCGGCTACACAAGCTAGGGCTAATGAGACAAAATTGGGGGGTGGTGACCTTAACTCCCTCATTACTTTAGTGGTTAGCCACTAAATGAGGGGGGGCGGGTTATTAATGTATTTTAATATTGTTAATGTTTTATTTTATTATTATTATAGTGTAGCTTAATATTGATTGCCAAAGTGGCTATCTAGGCTCTCAATTATTTATTCATGGTGACAATAAATTATTTTATGTTTACAATGTAGTTAAATGTTCGTTTTTTTGTGGTAAATGTGTGTATTTTATTTTGGTTAATGCTCACAACCACTATTGGCCACATTTGAATAATAGGGGTATTGGACTACCCCTAGGGGTACTAGGGGTCTAGTGGGGGGTGGGTATGTTTATTTGGGGCTAGGGAAGGTGGATGGAAGGAAGGATTACCCGCTTCATTACTTTAGTGGTTAGCCACTTTTTTTATTACTGTGTTTTTAACATAGGTTTGAAGCAGGGGGTTTCTGGAGCCGAACCCCATTATTTCAGTTCCAGGAACCCCTTGCTTACCGAGATACAGGCCTCTGTAGGAGGTGCCGGTATCTTGGCACTGTTTAAATGTCCCGGTCATGTGGGTCGTGACGTGGGAGATTTAAACTTGCAGGAGATACCGAAACCCTCTATGAAGGTCTGACCACCAGAAATCTGGGGTCCCTTGACCTGAAATTTATGGGGTTCAGCTCCGGAGACCCCAGCTTCAAATATAACTTTTTAAATAATAAAAAGCGAGAGTGCGCTGCTCATCTGAAAGGTGAGTAGTGGTATTCTCTCCCCAGCTGATGGCCCATCAAGCAAAGTATTAACGCTGTGGGGTCCCATTCAAAAGCATTGAACCATGCAGCATTATCCCTTCAGGGTCGCACGCCTTACTGCCTTCTTGGCCATGGGGAGTCTGCAATCGGGTCGTGTTTGTAAGCATTTTTCTCATGGTCAATTTCTCCTCCAAAATTGCCTAATCCTACATGTGTGTCTGTAAGATGAGAACAAACTTCTGAGAGGCTCTGGCTCTTGAGCCCCACCCTGTCCCTAGCTGTCCACCAATTGTAATGTATCTACTGTAGTACTGTAACTGCTCAGTCAATCATATTGCAGGACTACATTTTCAATAATTGTGCATGAGTTGAATTACATTAAATATCCCTGAGCAAAGTGAAAGATTACAGGAGAATGGACCGATCTGCATCTTACTGTAGCTACAGTAATCACTTGTCTGTGTGCATATTGTATTTATGCACATATTGTTTTTTAATACTTTTACACGACAGTTTGAACTGCAGCTTTAAACTTAATAGTGTACTGTATAGTGTATAGTATACTGTAGTACATTATATTTACCTTCATTATAAACTTTGCCAAATGGTTGGAGATGAGTCACTGTCACCCCGTAGTCTGCATTATAGTTGACAGGTGACAGTTGGCCTGCTACACCTGTAATTGACAGCTGATGAAGCTGGAAATCTTTTTGGTACACGCACACTTGCTGATACCTCTATGTGAAATCAGGCTCAGGCTTAAAATTTTGCAGGTATTCCAGCGGGGACAGGTAGCAAGGATAGCCATTCACCAGGTTTTCACTGACGGTCGGACCATTATTGTAAGCTGGTGCTGGTACTGGCACTGTTGCTGGCACATTGCTGGATTGGGATTGACGAATCTTATATGGATTAAACCTGACCTTTCTCCTTTTGCAGTTGCCATGGTCAAACATACTGCAAAAATCTGGAACAACACCACAATACCCTCTTCTATCTCCGGGTGCAGGGTCGATGCGAAAAAAACACTGATCGTTACTTATGGTTTGTCTTATCGAACGCTTTCACCCACAAACGTCAGGTGAAAATTTGTAAAAATCATAGTTCAAATGAAATATTCATATATTTCTGCTACTGTTGCCATGTTATCTGCTGCAGCATATATTGCAGAACATATTAAAAATGTATAACTACAGTCAGGTTTTTTATATGTGTACAGTGCACACATGTGTCCAGTCCAGTCAAGAATTGTGTATGGATACTGTAGGAATGTAGAAAAAAGCACAGAGCATTGAATTTTATAAGTTTTTATTAGGAAACGCCTACATCTGATAACGTCTTCAGCGTCTTCAAGGACCAAGGTCGATTCACAATGGACCACTGTGATAGTTTTGGTTTTTATCTGGTTTTTAAACACCTGCAAATTGACACAGTAGCACAGTACTGTACACATTACAATTCATTAATTTCTGCCACCTGGTGGATACACGAAGAATTGCACCAAAAGAAATCCGAAACCATGAAATTAAACAAATCCACTGCGGTAAACACCGGGGTGCCTGGCATGCCGGCAGCGTGAATGCCGCGTGAATGCCGCGTGAATACCGCATGGAGTACAGCAGCAGACACAAAAATGGCTCCGTGATTTGTTCGAATAACGGCCACTGCATCTGTAGACCCTTATGTGTAGTATTTATGAGGTAATTGAAATTGAGATTGTAAAAATTCACTACTTGTCTATAGCATATTAAATAAAGTTTTGTGCTCATAAAATATAATATTGATGTATATATTTAAATGTACATATTGCAAATGTCTATAAAACTAACTGAAATAACAAAATAAATAATTCCTAAATAACTTTTTTTTTAATTTAAAATAATAAATCTGTTTGCTTTCTAATAAATGACTGTTAAGAATTAAACAATGGGGGCCATTTACCTGTATCCATTTATGAACACATTTCCACCAGTAATAGATATATCCCCTGTTAGCATTTTGAAGGTAGTTGTCTTCCCAGCTCCATTTATTCCCAGCAGACCAAAACACTGTAACAATAAATGTATGCACATGCTTACAGAATATGTTATCAGCCATTCAATAATATTTACATTGTTAAATATTTACACATTTTGTCAGAGGGATGTTGAACTAAGTCTATGCTAATTTAAATCAAAACAATATGCTTTTTTACAGAAAAAAATATATTAAATATGTGTGTACTTCACTTTTCTCAGCATGTCTTTATTTGCCTCAGTGGTTAATTTATTCATGTGTCTTTCAAATGGAAAATATTAGTCTGTTGTAAAATTTCTTTCTTCCTCCGTATTTTTCTGTTGCATTTTAAAACTTTAAAACAATATTTCTATTTCTTTTTTTAAAACCCTCTTTTTATAAGTATATTGTGAAGGGTTATTTATTTATTATTGTTTTCTTTAATCTTGGGTACAAAGCGCACATCTGATCCGGTAACTACGTTGCCAATAACTTTGTTAGAACTATACTAAAAAGTAATGGAATATATAGCAATGAACAAGAAGTTTTATTGCAGAAGTAATAGATTTTTTTTACAACTCAATAATATTAAACACATTTCTCCATAAGATTTGTATACGGTATGTGAAGGTTTACATTGTAAAGTAAAACAAAATTAGTGATCCATACTCTAGGTCCTCACTAAATTTTATTTTTCTGAAAACATAAAGCACAATATGTTTGATAAAAATGTTAAATACATGTTGATGTAGTACTTGATGTAAAAACATTTTTATGTAGTCCACATTGAAATATTAAGGCAATCAAGTCAGTCACCTACAAAACATACGGCAAAATAAAATATGTAAAATTTGTCAGGTTTATTCATAAACATTCCTACCTCAGCTGGAGGAACTCCTACACAGATTCTATTAACAGCAGGTTTCTCCTTTCCTCTGTAAACCTGATAAATATTAATCACAAGAAATGAACAAAGATCAGCCAAAACAGTATAAAATTATCATTGTGCTTGTTGAACAATGCAACATTGGTTAACAACCACTCTAGAATTATGGATGATTTATGAAACTCTAGTACAGTAATGAACTAGCCTGAAAGATATTTTTAATAGCTCTTTGCTTCGTTACTCTAATAGAATTGTTTTTTTTTTCATTAAAAGTGAGTATTCTACTTTTAACAACTCTGAATGCATTTGTAAACATGTTTAAAAAATTCTCACTCTACCAAAAAGAAGTACAAGACTAGCTCAGATCTCTCACTAAAAACAACAGGTTTAATGATTACCTAAAAAAGCACTGCATAATTGCATTTCTATCTTTCTTATTTCCACTACTGCACATATTCAATCATCCTATAAATTACTCATATAGTCATTAAAAATATAGATAAGCTATTGTTTACAAACGATCATTAATACAAATAAATTGAGCAGTAAATCACCAAATCTCTCAAATTTGCTAACTAATCATGCAATTTCGCACCTTACCATGCACTTACATCAGATGTAACAACCTCTATTCTAAGGCTACGTCCATAGAGGGGGGAGCAATGCTGAACCGCGCTGACACTGAGGCTCGCCTGCTGAAGCCTGTGCGATTTCATGCACATGCATGCGAGCCAGCGTGCGCGATCGGGAGGCAGGGGGAGGCGGGGCAGTTACGTCGCTGGGCCAATAGCCTGCGACGCACCGACATCAACGTCACGGTGCCACAACGTTGACGCTGCTGTGCTGAGATTGGAAGTTTTCAGCCGACAGCGCGCTGAAAAACAACTTTGGCTGTCGGCTGAAAAATCCAACTACTCAGCACGCCTGCGGATGCTCGCGTGAGCCCCCTCTAAAGACATCCTCATTGAGGATGCCGGGGCTCAGCGCGGAGCGTCCGCACAGGTGAGCGCTGCCTGTCCTTCCATGGACGCAGAAAAAAACACATAAAAGGGGGAGCAAGGGATTAGATAGTCAATAATAATAAATATGAATATATATGCAATCTCGACCAGTGTGGGTAGGGAAAATAGCACAAATATATGATCTTACTACTCACACGGCCATGTGTAAGTAAATACACAACAGAGGTATCTTTACTTGTCTTTATCTTGTCTTGTCTTTGTCTGTTCTTGTCTTTGCTTTGGACTCTTCTATGGAAATCCTTGTCCAGATGGTCCTTGGATCCTCCAAATATCATATACA
The DNA here is from genome assembly GCF_040206685.1 of Ascaphus truei. NCBI lineage: Eukaryota > Metazoa > Chordata > Amphibia > Anura > Ascaphidae > Ascaphus > Ascaphus truei. The sequence continues at coordinate 257,485,985 of NC_134483.1, forward strand.
CAATGTGTGGGGAGACGGGCATGTGTAAGTACATACACAACTAGGGGTTTCTGTTCCTTTAAAGTGGATCCAGAGATCTATACAGTATCCCTTTAGTAATGATATTCCTCCAGGTGCCAGACACAGCTCACACCCACGTGATCCCAATAAGATGTATATGAGATGTGTTCAATAGTGGATAAAAGTGCATTTATTCACACATGTATAACAACAAAACTCACATGTACAACAGCCCAAATCAGCAACACCACTGATCGTGTGCAATGCAGCATATAGAATCCTAGACGCCACGTCCGGAATACAGGATCATGCAGGAGATCTTTGAACACAGCACACTCGGTCAGCTATGAAGGCTTCAATGGGACAAACTTCCTTCAGTGTATGAGCAACATGTTTTGCCAATGCCACGGCTTCATCAGGCTCTGTGATCAAAGAGTAGGGATAGAGATCTCTGGATCCACTTTAAAGGAACAGAAATCCCTCATTGTGTATGTACTTACAGATGCCCGTCTCCCCACACATTGTTTATATGATATTGGGAGGATCCGAGGACCATCTGGACAAGGATTTCCATAGAAAAGTCAAAAGCAAACACAAGTAAAGACAAAGACAAGACAAGATAAAGACAAGTAAAGATACCTCTGTTGTGTATTTACTTACACATGGCTGTGTGAGTAGTAAGATCATATATTTGTGCTATTTTCCCTACCCCCAATGGTCGAGATTGCATATATATATTCATATTTATTATTATTGACTATCTAATCCCTTGCTCCCCCTTTTATGTGTTTTTTCTGTATGTACTAAGGGTCTTAGATAGATCCTATTGGGGTTGCTGCAGACTGGGATCTACATTCTAGCCCTCATTCTCCCTTTTGAAAGGGGAGGGCAGCTACATTCGTAGTTACGGTAATATTGTGTTATTTTCTTTTCTTTCTGATTTAGTTCATTCTGATTTAGCCCTTTAGTGCCCGAGTTCTTTTTGTTTTACTTCCATGGACACAGCCTCAGGGTTACAACCCCAATGTGCTAATACTGTATGTACAGTATAAACATGTAAGTGAGAGCATAGTTGAAAAGAGATGATTATATGAACAAGTGTGAGAGATAACTGTGTGTCTATCAGTCTTTGTTAGAGTGACTTCTTTTTTTTTAATTGTTTTTGAGTGCTGCCTTTCAGTGTATCTTCATATCATTAACTGTGCCCTCAACATATTGCATGTAATATGCCACCATTATGTATACAACAATGTATAAATATTATGAAAAAGAGGTTGTCAAGGCAATATGAAGTAATATAGAGCTTCTTATAACGGAGTACACAGACAGATATACTATAAGGGTAGGTTTACAAGATTTTCAAAATTATTTATACAACAAATATCATCACTTAAAAATAAATATTATAATGGTATTTGTCTAACAGCATCCTACTTATTCTGTATTATTGATTTATTTTGGTTTCCAAACATACCAAACACTTGAGTGTAGCAAAATGATGGTTCGCTTTATATTAATAAATTGTACAAATTCATTTACCAATTGTACACCGGGACACTTAATGAAAATCCTGGACTGTCCCGGCTAAAACGAGACTTATGATCACCCTACTGCACATATTGGACAGTGCAGGGAAATGCACTGCTGTGCTGAGAAAAAAAGACAAAGGAGAATTGTGCTCCACCCTGGAGCAAAAAAGATCTGAAAAGAAACATACAGACTGCTACCAGATTAGTGTTTTTCAGGATGCCCCATTATATATATATATATATTTTATTATTTACAATTAGTAAATTTTTTGAATTGCATGCTGTGTTTTTTTTCCCAACATCTGTTCTGCTCCCCATCTTTAGCAAGTGATGCATTTGTGAAATATAGTAATAAGAAGGATTCTATTCCTGCCTAATCACATTTGCCAGTCTTAAGCCCCTATATAGCTTATGTATGAGCTAACATACCATCTTAACAACTATCCCATACATTATAGAACATACATATTAGGAGTGGCCCAGTGAGTGAAGACACAACTGTAACTCTGAAAACATTAAACACTGACTTTAAAGCAGGGGAACCCAGATCAAATCCAAGTGTGAACTACTCGTAAAAAGTCTATATATCTCCATCTGCTTCAGGCATCAAACTCAGGGTTAGATCCTCAGAAGTACACTAAATGAGGGCAAATAACATTATGTTACCTAATTAGGTAACAGACTTTATTTTTCCTTAATTTAATGGGGATTCTCAAATCTGATCATAAAGTCAGGTGCAGTCCCCGGGGAAGGTCCTATTGCTGGGACCGAAACGTTGAAGCATGTGTGCTTTGTTTGTGTTTTAATACACTTATTTGGTTATCAATTTTTGAGTGCTGCTTTGGATTCCATCTTGGTGGGAATCGCGGTATTGTATATATATATATATACACACCGAAAGAGAGACGGTTGCATGAATACAAATTTATGCAACTGTTCGGGACACTTAGCAGTGGCCTAAACAGAGATCGAAATTTTATGAGTCATTACTGACACAAGTGAACTCTCTTCCCATGAGCGCTAAAGGCCATGTCTGTACATACTGTGCTATATGTATGCACACACAGCTGTCTCTCACACATACTAATACCTCTTGTTTTTCCATCCCTATACACCAATAGGGACCACAAAGTATCCACACACACTTTTAGTTGTGCTACAAACTCTCACATTTCCACACCCACCCACACCATTTATATCCACTCCCACTCCACACACACCTTTTGTAAAGCACTGTATATACTGTGGGCTCTCCATTCATTTTTATTCACACTGATACACATACACACTCTTTCATCACTTGCTTCAGGAACCTTTTGACACCTCTAGCCATAAAAAACATCCACACCGGGGGAAGGACCAGCACAGATAACATTCCAAGAGACACTGTTTATAGTATACCTTTTGCTTGCTTCATTCATTGTAACATCGCCGGAAAAAGAGATCAGTGTATCTCGAAAGCTCGCACAAATAAATGCATTTCGTTAGTCACAGAACGGTATCATCTATTTATTTTTTGATTATTGAAGCTCGGCTAACACGGTACTGATACCTCTACATGTATATATGTATAGTTGAAAAAGATTTCACAGACACTCCAATATAGTATCCTGAATGGGCTGGTGCATAGCCCATAAAGATAACAAAAACATACATTACCAGAAACTGGCAAAAAGGAGACAGCACCCAGGCAGGTAAATTCAGTAAGTGTATTAAATACACTTACTGAATTTACCTGCCTGAGTGCTGTCTCCTTTTTGCCAGTTTCTGGTAATGTATGTTTATATATATATATATATATATATATATATATATATATATATATATATATATATATATATATATATATATATATATATATATATATATATATGTAACCCTTATTCTCCCCCTTCCCCCAGACTCATTGGTGGTGTCTAGGGTGCGTGATGGCAGATTACATGCGTCGTGGTGGTGCATACCTGTGAGGAACAGGAGGGCCTGAGCTTCCCGCGATGTTTTTGGGGAGCCAGGGCCAGGCTTCTGGGGTGGTAGCCTCCATGATCTCTTAGTGGTGCAGCGCCTCCATCTTCTATACTCCCAGGACTATGGGACAGGACCTGTATAGAATAACCCCCTCGGTCCCAGGGTAATGCTTCCAACTCACACACTTTGGTCTTTGGTAAAAAGGATTGTCTCTTTATTGGCAGATCAGCGACTCCCAAATGCAGTAGCTTCCAGCAGCCACAGTAACCACAGCAAAGCCTTGTTAAATACTCCGCTCTCCTCCCTTACAGACCTTTCCTCCTCTCCTTCCCTCCAAGTCTCTCCTCCGACAGGATGGTCTGGGCTGGGGCTTCAATAACCCGCTGCCCACCTCTGAGGTTATCCTCGCGGTGGGGATTGGATTCTCCCCATCACCCCAGGCAGGGGGTGAGGGGCATTGGTACCCCAGGTCTATAATGCTATCAGCTCTACTCAAAGTGGCTGAGTCTCTCCACTCCTCTCTCTGCTCCTGCACGGCGGCGCAGGTGAGACCGCCTGTCTCCTCCAACTCCTTGGACCGATCAGTAGGACGCACTACTCAGACAGACCTACAGCAGACTCGTCAGTTACAGGAGTTGGCTGCTAAATATAGAGCTAGCCCCACCTTTCGTGATGTCAGAAGAACCTCCCCTCTTGCTCACGCCTGCAGCAGAGTCCAGGCCTGCATCTATCAGGGCAGGGCTATGAAGGGGGTGTAACGATGCGCGGAACACGCCCTCTATGGCGTGTCCCTTCCTTACCTGTTTACTTCTGATCGCCGCCCTCTAGCTGCGAGTCAAGATGCTGTGTCTTTAAGGATTCTGAAGCAAGCAACGCCATCTTGCTTTCTGGCAAACCCTGCCCTCTTCCTCCTGACAGGAAGTAAGCCTCTCTTTGACTTTCTCTCTGCTATTAGTCTTTTGCTGCCTGCCCTGGTGCCTGCTGGTATTCATCGCATACTGTTCTTGTCTGGACCTCCTTGGGACCTTTACTTATCTCCTGCGGATTCCGGAAGACTGGGACAGTCTCTCTTATACTACTGAGGTTAGTTTATCGTCGGGTAGTGTAGGTACCTGCTAAGTAGGGTTCACCTTGACGTGCTAGCAGGCTTATAATTCCTTGGCCAATGGATTAGACTAAGAACCCTTATGTTTATTTAGTTTCGCTGCACCTTGCTGTTTTTGTTACTATGCCTTTAAGAAGTCCGGATGTTCTCCAAGAAGCAATCCTTCTCTGGATGTTAGCTTGTGCTCTGGACTCCATGCCCATGTTAATGGTTTCCGTTTCCAGACTCCCGTGCTGAAGTGTTGGCTTCCTGCAACCCCCGCGTTGGTGCATGAGAACGCGCGCACTCCCGCTCTGCTGTCAGAGCATGCGCGCACATGCAGCTGGATCACTCGTGTCTCTGAGTAGGCACCGCACCTCTGTACGTGTCACGCATTCTCATGCTCGTGGCGCGGTCACGTGACTACGTGCGCCGATCCCAAGCTGCGCGGCAACTTACTCCCTTTGTATCCCCTACGGCCTCCCCACCTTGCTAACGGGTCCCTCCCCTTTCTTCCCTGCGCTTGTGAGGAGAGCACAAGCGTGACATTATGCTCGGCCAAACAAACGGACCCCCAGAGGTGGCCCCGCCTTCCTCCATGTTCCATGCCATGTTCGTGTCCATGTTCCTAGTTCCTGGTTCCTGTGCCCCTGTATCGTTTGGAGATCCAAGCGTTGGTGAAAGTCCACTGCACACCTTCCCTACGCGTTTCGTCAGATTAACTGACTTCTTCAGGGGATGGGCTCTGGGTGTGTGGTGTCTCATATTATATACCTCCCCGAGTCCAATTAGCTTAATTAGTTAATAGGCAAAACAGTGTGTTGGCAATCTACATTGTAAGTAGAACAAATTATGTACACATGTGAACACCCAATCCTGAATCTACATTATTGGATACTTGCCAACACACAATGATGAAAATAGAAAATAATAAATGACAGTTATACAATAAAATTATTAAAACAAACTTGTAGTTGATGTCCTTATCTATTTTTTAGTTGTGTGGACTACAAGGGTATGTCTAAAGATATCAAAAGGATATACTGTAATTGCCAACACACATTAATATGAATGACATTAATAACAAATATACATTTCAATTGTTAAAACAAACTTACGGACTATAAGGGTATATCTAAAGATATCCTAAATACCCCAATAAATCTAATAATCTAATAATAATCTAATAATAATACCAATTTCTTCTGTATACTAATAGATTCATTGGGGTATTTAGGATATCTTTAGATATACCCTTATAGGTATATAATAGGTATATAATATGAGACACCACACACCCAGAGCCCAACCCCTGAAGAAGTCAGTTAATCTGACGAAACGCGTAGGGAAGGTGTGCAGTGGACTTTCACCAACGCTTGCAATTGAACTGCTTTGAATCTATACCGGTCCGGTATCCAGCATGATTCCCGTGACATCATCCGCTGGTCCGCGGCATCTACCGTCCCCGGTGGGAACCAAAGATCAACTGGTGGTGTGTACCCGGTGAGAGACCATCGCGGAGTGCCTGATACGTCAGTTCCTGCAGGCAGTGAACAACGGAGGCAGAATTCTGTTCCAGTGGAGTCACGGAGGGATTACAGCAGCAAAGCAGCGTTTCCTGTTCCTAGGAGCATGAGTATATCTCATACAATGCTTTTAATTGTTTTATGTTTGTGAGTTTATTTTTATTGAGATTTTTGGGAATTAAATATATCGATTTTTGCACAGTAATGCACTAGGATTTGGCGCTTTTTTTTTTTCTTTTATCTTTCTATGCAGGTGGAAAGGGAAGTGGTTGTGCCCTTTTAAAGAAGCTGCCTGTCGGTCCTAATTTTGCTACTGTTACTCCCCAATCATTGGACTTATTTGTGGGACTCTATAGGACTATCTGCATTGAGCAGATCAAGGAAAGTTCACAGCACCACACACATTTTTTTGTTTAAATTGTATTTTTTAGCTGTTTTTATTAGACATCCATTATGCACTATTGGTATATTAATTTCATTTTATAAGGATATATTATATTAATATAATTATTGTTATTATATTTTTTTATATAATCATTATCTATCATTAGTCTATATTTAGATTTCCTACATTTCTGGCTATTCACACACGAGCGCAGACCTTAATTGTATATATTGCTAATATATATATATATATATATATATATATATATATATATATATATATATATATATATATATATATATATATTTATATATTTATTTATATATATATATATATATTTATATATATTACACACATATCTCCTGTATAACTCTATAAGTCGCTTATAACAGTTTCCATTGACATGGGCCAACTTTAAATGCTATGCTAACCCCTAGCTATGCATTCCCCATCATGTACTAACATTAATGGAGGTCTGTTATGCCGGTGCTGCCCGCAGACCAGACCCGTCCCCTGTGCTGAGGTGGGACGTAGGGATACACGCACCCACAGCAAAGGGAGCGCGTCCGGAGTGTGGTGTTAGTGTTGCCAGGCCAGGTATAGTAATGAAGACAATACTTGCCGGTACCGGTAGAGAGGAGTAGTATTTGCCGTTGCCAAGATCAAGGATAGGAGAGTTGCGGATGACCAAAGGTATAAGCCGTGTTACAGGGATGCCAGAAGTCACGAAGTCCAAGTAGAGCCGAAGTCGAGAGCCAGAGGGGGTAGTCGTCCAATCTGCGTCAATACCTGAGGAGTCACTGAGAGAGTAGTCAAATGCTTCCATACAGAACTATGTGGAGCGACGAGTGATGGGAAGCACAGGCATAATAAAGCTGGGCAGGCCAATGGGAAAAGGGGGCAGGCCTGGAGGACTGCAAGGAGTCCTCCCTGATAGGAGGGAGGTGTTACAGCCCAGCTGAGTGTAATCATTGATTTGCATGGAACTGTGTGATGCTTGGGGGCAACGCCTCACTGCAGGAGCAGTGGTTAAAAGTGCTCTGTTAGGCGTGTGCTCTGTAAGCTGGGAATGCATGCACATAACGTCTGAGGCTGGCGTGCGTGTAGGTGTGCGTGCAGGAGGGCGTGGGCGCGCCCGGCGCTGAGCAGAGGAATCGCCGAGGGGAGTGATCCTGCGACGGCGGCAGGGGCGAGGAGTCATGGAGGACGGTAAGGCAGGATTGTTTTGTGGGTCCAGGGGCTCCCTGCGGAGAGGGGGTGCTCTGTGTGGGAAGCGAGAAGAACGCCGATTCCTGACAAGGTCTGAGGATCTCCAGGGTTAGATAAATTGCCCATTACCATATGACTTAAAAATGAGTAAGTCTAAGGTCTTTTAAAATGTAAGGATCCGTTATTTTTAAGGAAAATGCCAGTACATCGCTGCACTAAGCACCTTTGGGATTTTATGTGTTACGGAAATTGATACATTAAATAGAGATAGCGAAACGTTAAAAAATAAACAACCTTCAGAATACCCCATAAATTGTAAGCTGTAAAATTTGATGTATAGCTCGCTAGTTTGTAATTGTGAAGCAAATTAAGTCCTTTTGGGAAAAATACTGTATGATACAGTATTTTAAATAAAGTTGTTTATAGAAAAGGTGTACAATTTCTTGAAGGTCAGAATACAAAAGTTGCTGTATGCTATGTGACATAGTCCCAGAATATTAGGCAGCGGTCTGTCTGATATTAAGGCAGAAAGTGGAAAAAAGGGAAAAAATTATCCATTCCACAGTTTCACATTTGCCGAGACTGTTGGATAGAAACTCCAGGCCAGAGATTAATGGTGCTGGTTTCCCTCACCTGCTCTCCTAATTACTAGGACAGGTATTTACATGTGCGCCAACGAGTATTCTAACACTTGCCTTAAACTTGCATTGGAAAATCTGGGTTTATCACCAACAAGACCCAGGTACATGCTGAGTACATGCTTTAACATTTCACACATTTCTGCAGAGACTAATGGCCCATCGGATTAACACAGCAGGGGTTCCTGGCAGTCCCATTCAGTTTGAATGGGACAGCCAGGGACCCCCGCTGTTAATCCGATGGGCCATTAGTCTGTCTGCAGAAATGTGTGAAATGTTGCAGCAATTACCCAGCATATAACCAGTATGTACCTGGGTCTTTTTGGTGATTGCCCCTGATTTGTTTTGGAATAATCGTCGGCACTACAGTAGAGCAAAGAGGGTTGCTTTTTCATTCTCTCACCTAAAGCCTGATGGCTGGGGCTATCGCAGCTCCCCTGCATCCAGTTTGGGGAGGACGCCCTATTCACATACTGCAGCATTTGAGGATCTAATGGGACGCTGTCCCAAGCTCACAGTTAAGGACTCAATGTTATTCTATCTATGTGTTATTTATACGTTGGTACCTGGCTTAGCCAACCTATATTGCAGATAGGGATATGCATGGGAGTTAGACTCCTGACAGGAGTGTCACAGTAACTTATGACAAGATATAACAAACACCAAATATCTGGGTTGAACTGAACGAGGCTTAGATATAATAAAATATATTTATTCCTTAAAGAGGTGAACACAGCAATATAGTACAATTAACAGGCAAGAAGGTAACACGTACTTAGGGTTGGGGAATGGAGAAGTATCAGCTAGCAATTCTCCAGCAATCCGGTGACATTCAAGGTAAAATCAGAAGAACAACAGAACTGTAGGGTTGACACAGTTTATATACCTTTGTAACCTTATTCTTAACATTGAATACAGACTATTGGTGAACAATTATCTGTATCCAATTCCTAACGTGGAAACACAGTTTAACCCATGCCCCCCAGCTAGTTAGCCCATGCGTACTGGGACTCTGAGGGTCTTATTTCTGTAGCCCCATAATTAAATCAGGGGCAATGACCAGTCTACCAGATGAAGTATCTGGCAGGATCTTCATTGTTTGTAGGTGTAGAAATAACACTTACAAACCACTCCAGTTTGATGCTTCTTTGCCCTCAAGTAAACAGTTAGTGGCAGAGTCTTTTGATCAGTATTTGGTTCCTAGTGTAAATAATAAGGGCAGTTAACTTTTGATCACAGGGCTTATGCTAAATCATCCGGCTGCCCTTCCTGACCTATTAGCATTGCAGATGGAGTCTGCATTTTCAGAGCAGATCCAAAATACCATATAAACTTTAATATCTTCACATATTAATAAGTTCCGTTCTGGTGGGCCCAGTGGGTCGAAATTTGCCAGTTTTTAATGCCTACAGTGACTCTACATATTGGCCAAACTTCAACTCTCTGCGACCTCCAGAACCAGAGATACAGAAATGCACTTTAAAACATTTTTAAAATACAGGATTATAATGAAACATGGGAACAGGGGAACATACATTTTCCTGACATGACAAGGTGTAAGCCACTTTCCTGGACCGCAGTCCAGTTAACCCCTTGCCTCCCTGGTGAGGTCAGGGGGTGGCCATATGGGGTGCAACCCCTTTAATACCGGGCCAACCCCCCTCTCCCTCTACAAGGAGTATATGGGTATATGGAGAAATGGGTGCTCAAGAGATGGTGGAACTTCAAGTATAAGTGTCCAAAATAATTACGCAGGACTGACGGGCAGAATAAATGACGGAGTGGGTATAAAGACTGTGATGTGTGAGTCACTAAATCACTCGTCTCCTGAAGGTAACAAATTGGAGTGCTAAAAAACACCCTAAAGTAACCTCATTGGATACCTCATGGTGTAATAATAGTACTCATCTATAAAGATCACAATGATAAATACAATGAATCTTACCCACTCTGTCTATCCTTGAAAGTCCTGCTTGATATATCCAGATGGCGTGCAATCTGCATGAAGTAGTCCAGTGAGAAAAGCAAAGAGCAAAAACAGAGCACTGCCAGGGAGTCAGGTGGTAGAAAAAATACTAGTATACTCCTTGATAAAGGACCCCTATGGTCCGAAACGCGTAGGAGTTTTTGTCTCACCCTTTAGGGGTTATGTTTGTGAGTGCTACTGAATAAATAGATTTTTATTTTTTCTACCACCTGACTCCCTGGCAGTGCTGTTTTTGCTCTTTGCTTTCCTCCTGGCAGGAGTAGATGTTATTTTTATGAGTTTGTTTTTACTTAAAGTGACATTGTTTAAAAATGTGTAGTTTCACTAATGGAGAAATAAACCATTGAAAGTTGAGGGCTGAGTGCCCCTTGTGTGTATACACATTTTGGTCCCCCTTTTATACAAAACAAACCCTAGAAGACTGTGTCAGGAAGAGCCTGGGCAAGCTGCAGCGCTACATAAAGGAAGCAGTTTGCCACAGCTAATGAATTAATCAGCTCTTTCCACATCAATGTAGCATACAGGAGTTTATTATTTGTATAAAGCATTTGCATAATTGTCACGGGAGAATAGGCATTTACACCTTTTATAATAACACTGAGCAAAACAAGTTGGTAAAATAAATTGTAATTTATTCACTTAAAATATGCTAAGCACAATGAAACACAAAATACATGAGAAGAACACACTTACTGGGGGTCTGGGACAGAAAACTAGACTTTCCTAGCTTAAATAGAATGTAAAACAAAGACTTTGGTTGACCGGGATTTGTCCTGGAACTCAAATCGGCATGAAGTTCCTGACGCCAACGCTGTATCTGCTCCGGAGGAGTTTAAATAACATGACCTCGACTTAGCTCCAAACGTCCTGGAACTATTTTCGGCTTCAAATCGCATCCGCGACATTTAATTCTCAGAACTTGGCCACAAAAAGTGGAACTTGGAAAATTTCTCGAACTGACATTTCTGAAGCCGACTAGCTGCTATTTCTCCTTGAGCATCTTTTGGTACATTCAAATTTGCCACTGATGTTCTGAAGCTTAGAATCTGAGCTCCGGATTGGCTGAGGGTTTCTTATAGAATTTCAGAGTTCATTCATGAAATACTCCAGCCAATCCGAGCGTGGGAATATTCCTAACAGCCAATCAGAGTGCTGCCAGTTTACCGAAGCCGGGCAAGAGCGGATTCAGAATCTGACAAGGGCATGCGCCAACCTGGCATTTCTGCCACTTGTCATGCAGAAGCCACCCACTGAGTTAGGCTCCTCAAAGTCTGGGCTGGGGCAAATGGTTGTCCGAGGACTCCCATTTGTGAGTTCTTGAGCCTAACTCCGGTACCCAAATGACTTTCACACTGGGCAACCTTAGGCTTTCATGTCCGGGACCCGAGCAGATTAGATGGCACCAAGCTTGGTAGCCAAATGGTCTCTCGGAACCCTGTACCTGGATGTCCCAGCTCATTATACCATGCACAAGCAGATACACACTTTAAACATACTTTTTACTAAAATATATACTATATACCTTTCTATGTCTAATGGTTATTGGGATTAGAATAAGAATCTGGCTTGCTAGACACATTCTGCAAAGACTTTTTCTGTAAAACTCCCATTGAAACTCAGACTAGCAATCTCTGCTTGCTGTCACTGGTGGAAAGGTAAAAACACATACATTCTTTATAGTCGCACATTTTAACAGAATGCATTAACAATCACTGGGCTCAAGCGCTTTCACTCCCAAACCTCAATACACGTATCAGAGGTAACCAGACGGGCTTAACCTTTATTGTCGAGCCTGCTACACCCTCACCATCACAATAATATTCATTGTAAAATCATTGCGATAAAATAAGTGACACGTCTTATGATTTTGTCTAATTTGTATTGCTAATTTTGGAAATGCCAAATTTCCCATAGTAATCTTTCTTCAAACTCTTCAGCATGATAATAGACAATATTGCAAAGCAAACGGTTCTAAACTTGCAGTCATGAATTCTATCTACTGTAGGTATAGTTGAACCATTTGGTATAATAATACAAATCTTATTCAAATGAAGGATTTTAGAAAGTAGTAGTATTTTAATTAATTAAATTTTTGAACTTAATGGACTTTTTTAAACACAAAATACACTACATAATACTAACATAATATTATTCACTATTATATTGTATTTATCCTTATTATGGCAAAAGAATAAGGGTGCAAATTCTATCCAGGAACATAAAAAGAAATAAAAAACAATAATAGTGCAACACTGTATAACAATTTAGGAAAAATTCAGATAGCTCTTTAGATGTTAAACTCACGTGTTCTACGTGACCATCAGGCAGTGGGGTTATTTTGAGTAACTGACGATTGGTCAGTAAAGAAGATGAAGGGAGGGGAATCCCACATACAAGGAAAAAGCAAATCTAGCGTAAGATAGCCCTTGATCCTGCTGCACAGCCAATAACCAGAACTGGTCTGAATTGTTGGAACCTATTCTAGGCTGAAGTCCACCAACTGTGAATTAATGCCTCACAAAGTCTCTGGAATTCAGAGAAAAAATACAATCCTTTGTTAATCAAAGAAGCCAAAAATAGGGCTTCCAATTTAGACTGTGACTGCCTGTTAGGTATCCCTAATAAAAGAGAGTCTAAAACAAATGTTATTCCATTTAAAACACAAAATAATAGTAGTCCTATCAAATACAGAAAATAATACGCAAACATTGGCATGCCTTGAAACAGGATGATATTCTTAAAAACTATTTACCGGATATGCCTCAATTAGTTTTTACTAAAGCAAGAAACCTCAAAAATAATTTGGCATCAGGTTCTTTAAAGAAAGATGTGGTGGGAAAAGATGGAACATTTTACCAACTAAATGGAATGGGTTCTTTAAATGTGATACATGTAAGGCCTGTAGGTTCAGGGTAGAGAAGACTGATTCCTTTGTCTCTAATGTAACTAAGGAAACATAAAATAAAGAGTTTAGTTAATTGTAAAAGTTCATATGTGGTGTGTGTTCTTTTCTGTGCCAGTGGACATCAATACGTGGGCTGTACCATTCGCCCACTTAGGGTCAGAATTTTAGAACTCATACGTAACATACAGTGGCAGCCGCCTTTACCCTAGTGTGGCCGTAGCGGCACAACTCTGATAACCGCGGGCAGATGCAGTATGTTTTTTTTTTGTCCGGAGTGTAATGCGGTATTTTAGCGCTCGTAATATTAGCATTTTATTAGTGCTGTCTGCAATACTGCAATACCGTCTAAAAACTCAGGGGGGCGTTCGCGAGCTGTTGTCTTTGAAGTCTAATACTTTAGCAGTTCAACCTACGTCAGTACACAGTCTGCGTGTGCGCACACAGGAGAATTTACTGCACTGCAGTGTTTCAACTTCTTATCTTATCAACAGTACAGTACAGTGTAAACCTCTCCCACACCATTTCCTTTGAATGTGTGTCTTTCTGGTTTCAATCACATTCCTGCTTGATAGCTGAAGATTACTGCGCATGTGTCTGTAAATTCACCACTGCTTGCTTGCGAAGTTCAAGAGTGAGGGACCAAAAAAAAAAAAAAATCTCCTCATTTTTTATTTTTATTTTCTCCTCAAGCCTGCCTAAACCATCTTGATATTACGATACTCAATCTGTGCTGTAGCTTTTGACTACGACACTGTGCGTTTGACTGCACATGGTTGATTTGTGTGCTTTTTATGTATTTGGGGGTGTAGGGATCAAATTATTATGATGAACTGCCTTTTGGAAATATGCCATTTCTTTGAACTGCAGTACAGCTAATCCTTCATGCAGCTGTACCCTGTACCCCCCTCCCCCATGCACACACACAAGGCTCGCTCAAGGATTTGAATCTCTTATCGACAGACACCTCTCCAGAACCATTCCGTTTCTAAAGCTTGCCATTGTGTTTTTAATCATCCGTCCCTAGCCGAGCATCACCTTTCTGCACCTGCGTGCCTAATTTTCCTATTGTTGGCTTTGAGTCACCTCTCTGTAATCCTCTTTGGGAAGGGAGCTAGCTGATGATTACTGCGCATGACTCACCCTTCCACCCCCCCAACAATTTGAGGCTTTGTTTACGGTAACGCTTTTGATCATCCCTTTCTTGAATTTGATATGTAAATCTGATTTGCAGAGCACTGTGAAATTGAGAGTTAAAAAAACCATTATCTGATTCATGTTGTTGATGTTGTTGATGTTGTTGATGCATTAAATTACCACTTTTTGGTGTAGGTGGGGGGGTGGGGGGTTGTCAATGATTATGCTTATCATGAATGTAAAGAAATATTTATTGTAGGAACAAAAAATACAAATATACAAATAATCATGAATAATACAAAATGCAGTCTTTATTCAGTTCTTCTGTCAGGTGAAAATTGAGGGCCGGTGGATAATCATGAATAATGCACATTGATAATAATAATAATTAATAATATATAATAATATATATATAATAATATAATTTTTTCAGTCTTTATCTTCTTCCTTGCCAGCGACTGACGTTTCTTAGTTGGTTTTAACACTACCTTTCGCCTTTTGCAGTCTACATGATCATAGATACGAGAAGAACCCGCTGATACACACCAATACCCTACAATAACATCGGGATCAATACGAAAAAAACATGGATCGCTACATAACTTTTTCCTTATTGCACGCTTCCACACATGAGCATCTGGCAAAAACAACTGTTGCCATCTTATCATCTGTTGCATTAATCGCGGCCCATATTAAATAAGCGTACGTTCTGTCGGGTTTTTGGAACACGGACTGCAGTTGTGCACTCATGGCGGGACTCTCAGGACAATAACCAGACCAGAAACTGTGCTTGTCTTTTTTTAATTTGAAAAGCCTAAATTGATACATTATTATAACTTATTCAGTCTCAAGGCCAATTTACAATGGACCACTGTGGTATTCTTATAAACACCTGCAAGTCGACACATTACTGAAGCGCATGCGCATTACAATTCATGAATATCTGCCATCTGGCGGATACGCGAAGAATTGCAAACAATTAAATCCGAACCATTATCAATAAACACATCAACCGCGCATCAACCGCGGGTGTGAATGCAACATGAATGCGGTATAAATGCGGTCAGAATGCGGCATGAACGTGGTGAAGTGCAGTGAAGTGCGTGGCATTCGGAAAAAAATCCCGAAAAAATTCAGAGGTGTTGGAGAATAAAAGGGGCCGCGGCTGTAAGTGACTAGAGACTGATAATGTGTCCTTACATTTAAAAAAATAATTATCAAAATACAATTTAAGGAGTTTACCATTCAACATTATATATGTTTTATATCAGTTTTAAAATGTTTAATTTGATTTTTTAGTTTGTCTGTTTATGTAGCCCGGGGTGTTAGAATGTTAGGATTTAATAAAGTTTTTGCTATTAGCGTCTCCAACGCGCTGACATCACACGCCCTGCGTCACTTGACACACCAGGAAGTGACTGGGATAGGTCACAACAGCGCGAGGATCCGGTATTTAAACACACTCCGGTAAGTATGTTGTATTCACCTTGATAAAGGGCTTCTAGCCCGAAACGCATAGGTGTGCTGTTTGTTCTCTTGATCCAATAAACTTTATTTTTTTATCGTGGGATCGCACCTCTGTATTTTTTGCATGTTAGCAGTGGATGTAGTGCTCCGTCTTCTCTTCCTTCTTCTGATCCCTCTGGCCTGAAATATATGAGTATTGAACATGTGCTTTCCCACTGGAGGGGTGGGAATAGAACAATAGCCCTGTCTAAGTGAGAATCCTTTTGGATCATCGTCTAAAGACCCTGCAACCGAAAGGCCTAAATGTCGATTTTGACATAAATGCCTTTTTGATTTACAAGACACACTACCATTAATATACCTTGTCCTTTGTTATCAATATATTGGTTTGTAGTAATTATTAGTATTTTTAAATATTATTGTTGTCACTGTGGACACGAACTTATCAACACTTTTTATATTTTTTGTTTCTCGATTAAACACAACAAGGAGGCAAAATAAATTGTGATGTATTTCCTTGATAGACAAACACACGACAATGTCAGAATACACTTAATACAACACTTACTGGGATGGGGAAACAAAATTAATTGTCCTTTGCGAGAAAGCGCACAAAATGCAGTCTCTGTTTAAAGTCCACTTGGCTAGATCGCAAGTTGCCGATCTAATAACTTGGCCAAATCAAAGAATTGCACTAAAGTTCATAGGAATTCATTCGGGAGTCACCAGGGCTAACGAATTCCAAAGTTTGGGGTAAATTCTTGGTTGCGATGGTTTTAACCCCTTGCGTCTTGGAACCGCTACCGCTGTACTTGAACGAAATCCTGCGTATCATGATTCGTATCTGGATCACACTGGGGATTGTCCGGCGGGCACAGTTATAGGGTTCTCCAGTCAATCTTTAACATGTACACCCAATCCCCTCTGTGGGAACATTAAACCCACAAATCCCTGATTTGCCTGTAGTTTGCAAAGTGAGCAAAAAAGGCTTTCCGGTCTGCAAAGCGCATGTGCTCACTTGACACCCATGTGGTTTAGCATACTTGAATACACCCCCTCCCTGGCGACCCTGGGTCTGGAGTTTGTCTCCAAGGTGTGAATGTTTCATGCTGTGTTCCGGGATCTAGCACTTTGCAACATCCTGGCCATTTTCACACCTTGGGTCTCTGAGGTTTTTCATCCCTGCATTTCCCCTAGACTTAGAGGCTCCCACTTAGTGGGACCTATTAGAAATGCAAGAAGGAAAATACCCTCAGCTCATGCACCCTTAGCATAATTGCATGCCAAAGGATTTCTTCCCGGGCTTACAGAAAACTGTTCCTGCCTGTACATTTTAAATTCACAGTATTACACACTTTATTAAAACATCTTGGTCTGGGTGTAACAAGACTGTAATTTTTATGTGTATGTTTTATTTATTTATACTTGCACACTAAAAATCAGGTTGCTGGGTTCCTCCGTTCGCGAGTTAGCCCCCTTAATTGACATGCTTGCTTGTAGGAAGCCAAGTTGACCTACTTCCCACGTCAATTTACACTTCCTACGGCAATAGACTTTCTGCCTTTCAAGTTACGGGGCTAACAAGGTACGGATACATTTTATCGGTAAACCACTTCAAATTTAACTGCAAGCCAATTATTCAATTGACTTGTGGTTACGAGGTCGAAAGGATAGAAATGGATACCCATACTTCATTCAAACAGACCTCCAAACCGCAGCCACTTTCTTCTATCAGCGCTGGCTTTGGCTCTCACAACGCCATCTTGTGCCTCAAAAGAATATAGCACACTCTGCATTTATTCCTATTACAGCAGGCAGGGAATAGCTTGCAAATTGGGTTAAGAAGGCTGGGACAGGGCAAATACAGCAGGGAAATGCAAATACTTTTAACCCCGTCATTCCCAATGTGAGTTGGGGTTAATCAGCCGGGTATAATACCTTTATTTAGACCTGATTAACCCTCTCATCACCACAATTGTGAACACACTTTGATTGATGTTATCATTTTAAAAATCATTTTTTATCTATCCTTCATATTGAAGATTAGATTAAGTAATGTTAGTGGCAAACCATATTTATATATTTAATTTAAAAAAAATATGGACAATAGATATTAATTGTCTTTAAGAATCAGTGACAGTGGGTTCTGATTAGATAGGTTGTAAAATTTGGATTTTCTCAAATGTGGCATCTACTGTATTTTGTTTTAACACTTGTTTTTTTGTTTTTTAGATACTACTATTATCTCTAAGTGTTAAGACAGTACTGTAGAAGATGCTCATATTGTGTTTATTTGTTGTAATATATGCTCTTTATTCTTAATGTTTTTGATCCTTTATATGTTTGTATAATTTGTATTATGTATTGATATCCTAGCATTTATTAGTGTTTAGCAGCCCTGTTAATGGCTGATGATGTATACTAATGCAGCATGTATGAGGTAGAATTTTAGGGGTTAGTGACAGTCTCCATGATACCAGCACAAAAACTAATGTTGCTACGAGGAAACCGCCGAGGGATTATGCTCGGGACGCCTCAACTCCGGCAACGTTGTGATGTCACAGCACGTCAACTAACGATGACGGACCGGAAGCCGGAGAGCACTGTTACGTCATTGATGATGCAATGCAAGTACATTCTGGGCAGCGGTGGAACAATTAAAAAGGAGGGGATCATATATTCTTTCAGATTAACTCCTGAGGAAGTCTATTATAGACGAAATGCATAGGGCGGAGTCTTGCATTACAGAAACTTTGTGAGGCATTCATTCACAGTTGGTGGACTTCAGCCTAGAATAGGTTCCAACTATTCAGCCCAGTGACTGCTTATCGGCTGTGCAGCATGATCAAGTGCTGTCTTGGGAGTGCTGTGTGTCCAGTTCCTGTGTTTTGACCCAGGGTGGTCCGAATGCTCACCTCAAAGACACTTTTGTAAGTGCATTACTTTGTGTTTTTTAATAATTAAAGCATTTCACAGTATATGATTTTTCCTTGTATGTGGGATTCCCCATCCTCCATCTTCTTTGCTGACCAATCATCTCTGGATGTGTGAAGTACTCACCTTGATGGTTTACGAGTTGGTTACTCAAAATAACCCCACTGCCTGATTGTCACATGGAACACGCGAGTTTAACATCTAAAGATGCATTTCAAAAGGCTGCATAAAGAACGTGTCTCCCTGGAGCAGCACACCAAAGTAGAGAAAAAACTGCGGAGCCAGTTGCAAGAGCTGCGTGTGAGTCTGCAAGAGGCCAAGGTGAAAGAGGCGGATGCTGAGGAGATGCGGCGAAGGCTACAGAAGGAAAGTTTCCAGGCTTCTCACAAAGTACAAGTGCAACAGGAATGGCTCAATACCCAGTGTGTCCCCACAGAGCAGTATGAGGAGATGAAGGCCACGCTGCATGTCACCAGAGTATTGTGGGAGGCGGAGCTTAGAAGCCATGTGACTCTGTATGAGAGGGAGCGGGAAAGGTCCAGAACCTGGAGCAAGAGTTGGAGAAGCAGCGAGGCTGCTCCATCCCCAATGAGTCAGTACGCCAAGGAGAAAGAGGCCTGGAAAACTGAAGCAGCAGCGTTCCTAGTGACAGAAACAGCAGAGCTCCAAAATCTGAAGAATACGCTGACGCAAACCCAGAGAAAGCACCGGGAAGTGGTGAAGGCCCTCAGAGGGGACTGGCAGGCTCAAACTGAAAAAATGCAGATTGCT
Organism: Ascaphus truei; assembly: GCF_040206685.1. Lineage (NCBI taxonomy): Eukaryota > Metazoa > Chordata > Amphibia > Anura > Ascaphidae > Ascaphus > Ascaphus truei. Next base: position 257,505,519 of record NC_134483.1, read on the forward strand.
GAGTGCAAGATACAGCTCGCCGAGAGGGAGGAGGTGTACGTCTGTCAGGTGGCCTGCCTGACATTACGCTATGAAATCGAGATGGACGATACCCGCGAGCTGCTGGTCCACACGGAATATGAGAGGGTCTGGCTGCAGCTGGAGCTGTAGAATATGAAGGAGAGAAGGAACCCAATATAGCACTCAGGTTCACACTCTGGTGGTGAGTGAATGATTTAAAAACATAATCTTTATTAAACAACAATTATAAAATATTGGTCGAGCGACGTACTAAGGGTGGGTTGATCCTAAATAAAGAACACCATTTCGGTCTGGATCAAAATAATTAGTGTGTGCCAGATGAATTTAATAAATCACTGGTACTGAGTTCGCACAGTATTCCTGATGCGGACCTTTGTGGTAGGTGATTATTCCAGGTGTGTCCGGGTAAGTACTGAGATTGCAGGTCACAGAGATATAATATATAGTACTTAATGGTAGGCGTGACCTAACTGATAGACATAAAAAACAAATACACTATGTATATCAGTGGTGTAGTACAATCAGCTAAGCTCCTCAATGGAGAAGTGTGTGTGCCCCTATCAGTGTCAGAATGACCTAAGGTTAACCCTCTGCGTGCTATACTTGAGGGGTGTGTGGACCTATATATACCAGCGTGGTAGGAGTCAGAGGTAAGTATCCTGACTAAGGTCATAAGGGTCAGTATCCCATTTTTGGAGACGCTGATGGTGGGGGGCAAGCTGTTGACTCACACTAAGCAGAGTGATTTTAATTGAAGCTGAAGGAACCTCACGGATGGTATGCAGCACCCCAACACTGCAGGGCAGCTGCAGTATGCTGAATGTACGTTCCCTCAGTACTGTGATGCCGGAACACTATCCCTATAAACACCTTCAGGAGGCTAAGAGTGACCGTCGGGGCACTTTTGTCCTGTATAGAAATGCACTCGCAGACTACCGCATTAACTCGCGGTCTCTGAGAGTCATGAGGAGGTAGTCCTGATCTGCGCGTGCACGTGTATACTAAGTGCCGACGCGCGCGTTTCGCGAAGGGCTTTTTCAAGGCGAGTAGCTGGAGCTGGCAAGGTCTGGGAGGTGCACCGACAGCTTCAGGCCAGAAATGAAAAAAGGTAAAGCGGTTTAAGTGCTGAATCAGCTGAGAGATGTGAATCGCGACTCAACTCCAAAGAAGCTGAACTAGTAGCTGCACTGAGTGGAAAAAGAAATACAGAAGGACAGCTTGAGGAAGGACCTAAAGTTTGAGCATGCAGTCTGCAAGATGGCAGAGAAACAAAAGCTTGACCTGGGCGGTGAGTTCGAGGCTCTGAAGACTGAACGGTTGCTATGTTGAACTCTAATGCTGCCCAGCAGAAGGTTTCACAACTGATGGAGAAAGGTCCAAATGCCATCATTGCTAAATCAGAGTTACTGTCTTCACAAGAGGGGGCCAAGCAGACATCGGCGAGAGAACGCATTGAGCTGACCAACAAGGTTAAGGCTCTTCTGCAGGGTAAGGGAGAGTCTGAGCACAAGAGGAAGAGGACAGAGATGCATCTTCAGGATTTCAGATCAAGGTCACAGAGTGGCATGGAGTCCTGGCAGAGAGAGCTAACAGATGCTCGGGAAACTTTGCAAAAGGGGACACAACAAAGGTGGAGCTTCAACCCTAGACTCCGGCCAGCACAAGATAAAGAGGTAGCGAATGACCATTCTGCAGGCCCAGAAGGCCTAGTACTTGCCCCAAAGGAAAGACTCTTCAACTGGAAGACAAGGAAAAAGAAGAGGTGGATGTCAGACATATCTGACAAAGAGGCTGGTGCATGGGAATAGTGCATGGGTCATGCTTCGCTGGGGGGGAGGGATATGTGATACCATCAGGTATCTCTAGGTGCTGAAACAGTGCCGTAAGTGTACTTTCCAACTCACAGAGAGTTAATCCCTCTTAAAAGTAGCTTGTTCAACTGATCATCTAATTGGGATGGCTGAACTCCTGATTGCTCATGGAGTTTTTAATAGTCAGGAAGTGACTACAGAGAGATACCATGTTTTAGAGACACATGCTGAGAGATGCAGATTGAGAGATTGCTGTCCCAGAGAGGGGGACAGAGAAGTGCTCCCCAGCAAGTAAGGCTGGCACAGTTCCTTGGACCCGCTGGATGGTGATCGCAGAGACTGCTGGGACTGCCAGAGTTTGAATCCCATAGAAAAGCAGGAAAAAATGAGAGACCATGCTGAAGTGGCGGGCGTTCCAAACCTGGACTAAACAGATAAGGCAAACCCTTGATTATTATGTGCAGAGACTGTATACGTTCATGTGGGGTGTATATGCCAGGGCATGTTTTAAGCTGGGAGCCAGTATAGTTGGCCAACTGTCGAGGGAAAGGGTTTGAAGCTGAATGTACAGTTTATTTTATTTTGTCTGTACATAAAGGGAATCCCTTTTAACCCAAATCAAACCGTGTGGCAGGAAACCGAATAAACCGCTCAGGACAGCAGAAAACTCATCTCAGTCTCTCTCAAACTTCACCATGTGCGATAGAGAGCTTCACAGAGAGCTGCCTCTCCCTGCATAACTCTCAAAGGCAATTGCACTGTTTTAATAAAAGCAGACACCGGCGAGAGAACGCATTGAGCTGACCAACAAGGTTAAGGCTCTTCTGCAGGGTAAGGGAGAGTCTGAGCACAAGAGGAAGAGGACAGAGATGTATCTTCAGGATTTCAGATCAAGGTCACAGAGCGGCATGGAGTCCTGGCAGAGAGAGCTAACAGATGCTCGGGAAACTTTGCAAAAGGGGACACAACAAAGGTGGAGCTTCAACCCTAGACTCCGGCCAGCACAAGATAAAGAGGTAGCGAATGACCATTCTGCAGGCCCAGAAGGCCTAGTACTTGCCCCAAAGGAAAACACAACTCTAATAGCAAACTCCTCTACCCCAAAATCCCTCCCCCCCAAAAAAAGGCTTTTCCTCGTGCGATTTAACCAACTTATCGAAGCTTTCAGACTAGCTACCTAGCAACATTTTGCAATAGCTGCTCAAAATACTTCATAAGTTGATTATCAAAGCTACTAGAATGAGGCCCATTGTCTTCAGCTTAACATACAGTACAAGTTTAACATATAGTTTAAGGCTTTGCATATATCAGAATGATTGCTCATATATCCTGAAAAGCCATAGAAAAGCAGGAAAAAATGAGAGACCATGCTGAAGTGGCGGGCGTTCCAAACCTGGACTAAACAGATAAGGCAAACCCTTGATTATTATGTGCAGAGACTGTATACGTTCATGTGGGGTGTATATGCCAGGGCATGTTTTAAGCTGGGAGCCAGTATAGTTGGCCAACTGTCGAGGGAAAGGGTTTGAAGCTGAATGTACAGTTTATTTTGTTTTGTCTGTACATAAAGGGAATCCCTTTTAAATAAAGCCCATATAAAGAATTACAGTGTTGCCTGCCTTACATTGGGACTAAAAGAGACTGCAACGTGGTGTGGGCTGTATATATAATGAAATTATGAGGCTCGTAATGTAATAATAACATTTTATGGTTTATGTCAAGTTCAAAAATACTGTTCAGCAGTAGGAAGGACACTTGCTGAGATTCTGACAAGGTCTAATGAAACACTTGCAGCACAGGAAAGAAATGAGAGACCACCCGCAGGCTGACCTTATGTTGGACATTTGAAGAACTGCCTGAAAGGACAAATAATAAGAGTGCAATTTCTTGTTCGTGTTTCATTAACTTAAGTGTTATGACAGGACCCTTTGGGGACAATTTTCAACACCACAACAGTTTAAATCAACATACTTTTCATAGCCCCAGCAGATATCTATTTCCAAGCATTCATAATTTAACAATACATTACTTCTTTTGAAATCACAAAGATTTAATTGTATTGCTCTCTTTTACGTTTTCCACATACAATTAGAAGATCAAAGGCAGAGTTTCAGATAAATATGTGTGTGTGTTATATTCCTGTCAGGAATATCACATTTTTAACTGGCCTTATCACCTCAGTTATTCTGCAGAACTGATTAGGATAAATAAACTGCAATTTAAGAAAACAAAATATTGTTTGGTTGTTAACCCCTTCAATGCCCTATTGACATACAACATGCTTCATGAAGGACAGCACCCACGTACACTGTATGTCATGGTCTTTTTTACTCCTTCTTTAGTGATTGATCGCTTGACTTGCACAAAAGGGGAGAACCCTTCACTTCCGTCGACATCCCAAAAATAATGTGATCATGTGATCGGTTTTATGAGCAATCCCGTCACTTCTGTGACGTTGACAGAAAGGCTGTAATCGCTGAAGTGGCAGGAGTCTCTGGCACTAAGGGTTAACATATTCTACACTTGGTTATCTTCAATTATTTTAATATTGCAAACACGTTCATACTGCTGAGAACTGACAATATTAATGAAAAGTGCCCAGGACATACTTGAAAACGAGTGGTACATCTCAATGTATTCCTTCCTGGTAAAACGTTTTATAAATAAATACATAAATATACCGTATCTAATGTTAACAGACATTGGTCCTCATCTAGTAACTTTGATGAGTTTGCTTTAATCTTGTAAGGTTTGGCATGTTCCCGCCGAACGGTATACAATTTGAGTTATCACGTTATTCAGAAAGAATCTGAACCCAAATCAAACCGTGTGGCAGGAAACCGAATAAACCGCTCAGGACAGCAGAAAACTCATCTCAGTCTCTCTCAAACTTCACCATATGCGATAGAGAGCTTCACAGAGAGCTGCCTCTCCCTGCATAACTCTCAAAGGCAATTGCACTGTTTTAATAAAAGCAGACACCGGCGAGAGAACGCATTGAGCTGACCAACAAGGTTAAGGCTCTTCTGCAGGGTAAGGGAGAGTCTGAGCACAAGAGGAAGAGGACAGAGATGCATCTTCAAGATTTCAGATCAAGGTCACAGAGCGGCATAGAGTCCTGGCAGAGAGAGCTAACAGATGCTCGGGAAACTTTGCAAAAGGGGATACAACAAAGGTGGAGCTTCAACCCTAGACTCCGGCAAGCACAAGATAAAGAGGTAGCGAATGACCATTCTGCAGGCCCAGAAGGCCTAGTACTTGCCCCAAAGGAAAACACAACTCTAATAGCAAACTCCTCTACCCCAAAATCCCTCCCTCCCAAAAAAAGGCTTTTCTCGTGCGATTTAACCAACTTATCGAAGCTTTCAGACTAGCTACCTAGCAGCATTTTGCAATAGCTGCTCAAAATACTTCATAAGTTGATTATCAAAGCTACTAGAATGAGGCCCATTGTCTTCAGCTTAACATAAAGTACAAGTTTAACATATAGTTTAAGGCTTTGCATATATCAGAATGCAAATGCCCTGCACTCTTTTGGAATTTGGTCTTGCTTATATAGTTAATTCAAATTAACAGTCGTTGTTTCCTGCAATTTTGGTGTCAATTGTCAATGCTTGGAAAAGTTGGTGTTCTTTTGTTAATCAGTTAAAAAGTTTAGGTGATAAAACATGATAAAGTGTGTTAGTTGCCTCCAGTTTTATTCAAGATGGGACCCCAAGTATGGCTATAATTAAATGTTATACTCAGGAAGGAAGGATCCAACGCTCCACAGTTTTTTGAATAAAGTAAATTTATTGTGCCACACAACGTTTCAACCAATAGGTCTTTCTCACGTGACTAGGCATAGGAAAGACCTATTGGTCGAAACGTTGTGTGGCACAATAAATTTACTTTATTCAAAAAACCGTGGAGTGTTGGATCCTTCCTTCCTGAGTATTGCCTTGGAATATACCTGACAGGTACCTCCTTGAACCAGCAGCACCGGTAAACTGTAAGCATTTATTTATTCATTGTGGAGTGCAGCATAACCCCTTTTGTCAGTGTGGTCACATGGGATGGAGAAGGAGAGTGCAATAACGGACCTCTAAATGGATCAGAGCTGGGAGGGAAAATTCCCTTACCTATTGAAGCTCTCAGACCTGCGTCCTGCTCTCCCCTGTGCTCCGATGCCCGGCGTGCAGCCTTCTGAAATTAGGAAGTGGAAGAAAGTAGTTCCGGCGCCACAGCAAGTGACAGACATCCAAGGTATTTCCGGGTTAGTAGAAAAAAACTTTATTGAAGCCTCACAGACACACGGCTACACCACGATCTCCCCCTCAACGCGTTTCACGCTATGGAACACCACTTCGTCTTGGAGTGGGGAGACGTGGTCTGAGCCTGTAAATTTAAAGTAAAAAAGCCCGTGAAAACGGACTAACATGTTAACCCCTGGTATACATACATACATGTCAGATGTAATTTCAGCTTCTGAGTTTTGTATTTTGATATAAAAAAAAAAATATGACCATGTGGGTAAAGTTGTGTGGTTTCAGGTTGCCAAATTTGCCCAATAACAGTGGTAAAACAGTATTTAAGAGTCAGGCCTCAGGGTTCAAACACTTTCTTTAGCCATGCATTCCAGGTTTGATTTACAGTTAACTTTTTTTTTTTTTAATCTTGTTTCAGGTCGACAAATTAAATGGATTTAAATGTTATGTCACTCCTTTGTGTATTTGGGTAGATAGGAGAGCAGCTGTATGCCCTTATGGTTACATAGTTGATCAGGTTGAAAAATACATATACAGTATGTCCATCAAGTCCAACCTATGCTAAATTTAGATGAGATACTTTATCCTATATTTGTACTTACAGTATATTGGTATATATGGTGTCCAATTAGGTTTGATTTCTGCAATATTTATTGGTTACTTGGTTGGGCCAGGAGGGATTTGAATTGGTCTGAAGTATTACATGAATTATTAGCGAATCGGGATGAGGTATGCATCTCTGGCAATAACTTTTATTCACATTGGTGGGAAAGTCCTCAGCAAAATTCTAATTAATTAATCTAATGATTTTTGCAGCAATATTGGTGAGTGAGAGGTTGCAGAATTTAAAAGTGATTATAGTGGGAAATTGAAATTCTATGGTTATTTATTGTTCAATAAATATAGGCTGAGGCCTTGCGACCCCATCAATGTGTCTTATTACTAATTTCTTAGTGTTGTTTATCAGTGTATTGTTTGGAAGGGTGAGAGACATGTATGTTGTTGCAAAGCAAGTTTTTTTAAACACTTGGGCAGTGTTAGTATTTAAAAGATGTATTGTATTGTATGTCTTTATTTATATAGTGCCATTAATGTACATAGCGCTTCACAGTAGTAATACATGTGGTAATCGAATAAATAACAGATAATATAAATAACAGATCACGGGAATAAGTGCTTTAGACATAAACATAACATTAAGGAAGAGGAGTCCCTGCCCCGAGGAGCTTACAATCTAATTGGTAGGTATTGAGAACGTACAGAGACAGTAGGAGGGAGTTCTGGTAAGTGCGTCTGCAGGGGCCCAAGCTTTATGTATCATGTGTTCAGAATGTTCACAGTGCTATTCATATGCTTCTTTAAGCAAGTGTGTCTTAAGGTGGGTCTTAAAGGTGGATAGAGGGTGCTAGTCGGGTACTGAGGGGAAGGGCATTCCAGAGGTGTGGGGCAGTCAGTGAAAAAGGTTTAAGGCGGGAGAGGGCTTTAGATAAAAAGGGGGTAGAAAGAAGACATCCTTGAGCAGAACGCAAGAGTCGGGATGGTGCATAGCGAGAAATTAGGGCTGAGATGTAAGGAGGGGCAGAAGAGTGTGAAGCTTTAAAAGTGAGGAGAAGAATGGAGTGTGAGATGCGGGATTTGATTGGAAGCCAGGAGAGGGATTTCAGGAGGGGAGACGCGGAGACAGATCTCGGAAAGAGTAGAGTGATTCTGGCAGCAGCATTTAGGATAGATTGTAGGGGAGACAGGTGAGAGTCAGGAAGACCGGACAGCAGGAGGTTACAGTAATCAAGACGGGAGAGAATGAGGGCCTGAGTCAGAGTTTTAGCAGTCGAGCAACAGAGGAAAGGGCGTATCTTTGTTATATTGCGGAGGAAAAAGCGACAAGTTTTAGAAATGTTTTGAATGAGAGGGGCGAATGTGAGAGAGGAGTCGAGTGTGACCCCTAGGCAGCGTGCTTGGGCTACTGGGTGAATGATCGTAGTTCCAACAGTAATGTGGAAGGAGGTAGTAGGCCGTAGTAGGAGACACATTGACGTATGTAAAACTCAATCATAATCCCACTAGACAATTCACGGAAGAGTTAAAAATCCTTCTGGATGAAGGGAAAGAATCTGAAGTGCTTAATGAAAATGAGTTTAGATTTCTATACAATGACAGACCAAAATTACCTGTTTTTTATTACTTGCCAAAAGTACACAAAAGTGTGGTCAATCCTCCGGGCCGACCCATAGTCTCGGGGATTGACTCACTAACGGCCAATCTGTCATTGTATATTGATTCATTTCTTCAGAAACATGTAACACAGCAGAAAGCATATATAAGAGACACTACCGACATAATCAACACTCTGAGTAAAGTGAGGTGGGAACAACATTTTGTGATGGCCACATGTGATGTGACATCACTTTATACCATAATTGAGCACGAGAAGGGATGTGCAGCAGTAAGAAAAATATTATCAAGGGATGAGGATCTTACAGACATACAGATAAATTTTATTATAGATGGGATCAGATTTATTCTGGACCATAACTATTTTTGGTATGAAGAAGAGTATTATCTCCAAAAATGTAGAACGGCGATGGAGTAGTTTATGGCCGTCTGGGAAGACGAGGTGATCTGGCAGGGCGGCAGCTGGGTGGCCGACCTGATCCTATGGCGCCGTTTCATAGACGACGTCTTTTTAATCTGGGATGGGGACCTGGAGACTTTGGTAGAGTTTTTAGAACTATTAAATGTTAATGAGAAGAATTTAAAATTCACCAGTCATTACAGTTCACAAAGTGTTAATTTTCTGAATCTTGTGATATTTATTGAAGATGAGGATATAAAGACAAAGACCTTCTTTAAAGATACGGACAAGAATAACTATATACTGAGATCCAGTTGTCATCTGCCCAGGTGGATGGATGGGGTGCCGCCTGGGCAATTTACAAGACTCAAAAGAAACTGTAGTGACTTAGCAACCTTCTCAATGCAAGCAGAAAATCTTAAACAGAGGTTTCTAGAGAAGGGTTACAAAGAAGAGAAACTCACCAATGCACTGAGAAAAGTAGATGCAAAAACTAGAATGGAATTGTTGAAACCTAAGATCAAAACTAAAGAAAGAAATAAAAAGTTTGATTTTGCATTTCTCACGATCTACAGTGGGGAAGCAAAGGAGATTCAGAACATTTTAACCAGACACTGGAGCATACTTACAAATGACCCAATTTTGGGCAGTGTTATCCCAGACAGACCGGATATAATTTTTAGACGAGCCTCTAATCTTAAGAATAAACTTGCACCTAGTGTATTAAAAACAGAGAGTTTAAACCAAAAAGGTTGGCTGCAAGGTGGAAAAGGCTTCTTCGGGTGTAGCACTTGTAGGGCTTGTGAATTCAAGTCCAGTAAAAAAAATGAATTCAGTTCCAATATCACGAATGAAATATTCAAAATAGAGTCTTGTCTAACATGCAGAACAGACCATGTGATATATATCCTGGAATGCCCGTGCAAACTCCAATACATAGGCAAGACAGAGAGACCGGTCAGGACAAGGATACTAGAACATCTAAGCAGCATCAAGCGTCAATTAATCACACATAGTGTCTCAAACCATTTCCTAGAAAAACATCAAGGTGACCCGAGGGGTTTAACATATATGCCAATAGAAAATGTTAAACAACACTGGAGAAGGGGTGATAGGAATCTCGACTTGATTAAGAGAGAATCCTTTTGGATCCATAAACTTAAAACCCTCCACCCTAGAGGTCTCAATATGGAAATTGATGTTGCTCCTTTCTTAAGATAGAGGTCTCTGTATGGTATTGTTATTATGTTCTGGTTCTAATTTTTTTTCCTTCACTTTCCATTTTTATCCCGCCTCTCCCGCAGGTTATCAATGCGCCGTCAATATTGTCTGTATACCACTAATGTTTTAAATATGTGTCTAATATTAGTTTGTACCATTTAGAAAGTTAGAACATCCTTCTGCTGCTATTATGTCATTTGTACTCTATTGATGTGATTATATATATTATATTTTATAATTTATAAGTACCATATTTTATAAGTGCCTCTTCTGTGGGATTGATATAATTATTGTATAATTATTATTAATTATTGTCTGATGGGGTCTAAGTCAGAAATAGGCTCCTATGCAGAGAGCAGCGCTATTTCGAAATTCGCCATTTTTTGGAGAAAATCGCGCAGAAAGCAGCAGAAAATGGCGAGTTCCGAAAAACGCGCCAATTTTTCTTTTCTATTTGTAAAACTCGCCTCGCGGCTGGCGAGAACCTCAATCTCGCCAGTTTTAAAAATATCCGTATGCAGAGAGGCGCGAACGGCATCTAGCGGCTGTTCGCGCCAATAAAATGGCGCGATTGTCTCCGTTTTGCCTCGCCAAAAAAAACTGCCGCTCGCGGCCATTGCAAAGGGAAAAAAAAAGGCGCGAATTTGTTTTAACACATTTCTGAAGCGCGCATCTCGCCAATTTAAACTCGCCACACGCATCCATGTTAAACATAGCAGAATTCGCACTTTTCTGCATATGGAGATTAAAACTCTCCAAAAAAGCTACTTTTTAATAAATTCGCCAATTTTAAAATTCGCTGCTCTCTGCATAGGCCCCAAAGTCTTTTACTCCTATGGGATGGATAACCACTGTCTGTTTAAGTTTTTATTCCTTTATATAACTATTTGTGTATATTCTTTCTAATATGAGGTATTCATACCATCATAATACTCTATCTTCCTATGGGAAATATATATTTTTTACCCATATAAATATTTAAATACATTTTTAATATATTTATTATACATTTTTCATTAATCCTTTTAAATATACTTAATAAAGTTCATGCAATTAGTAATCTCCCAGTTCTCAGCTGTAAACCATATCTTATATGATGGTCTGAATACTCCATGAGGCACTTCGAGGGTTAATTCATTAGTAATTGACTCTAGTATACAGTAAAAGGTTAGAGAGGAAAGGGGGGGTCCTATACTCCTGACGAAGCCTATTGTCCTATTGGGTGAAACGCGTTGAGAGGACCCGCCCAGGACACGTGTTGATTGGCCCTGCCAGCCGCCCGTCAAACTGCAGTACCGGAAGTGACGCGACGGAGCTCCGCGCAAACCGGAAGTGACGAATCGCCACGAAGAATACACTGGAGGTGATTCACCCGGCATCCAGGGAACCTACACAGCAGCACGGGAGAGAGCCTGCCTTCCCGGGGTACAGAGGGGACACCAGGGGAGTGTGGCGATCCAGCCTATCCCTGCAAGTGATCCTGAGACTTTTTCTGCGTGGAGAGGAGAAGCAGCTGCAGTGCGGTGAGCGGTGAGCGGTGAGCGGTGGCCATATCCAGACACACCTGAGTCACTTGTCACAAGTGCTAAATGCTTTTTATTGATTTTGTTATTGTAAGTGCACATTTTTAAACCTACATTATAAAGATATCCTTTTTATATTGATCTGCACCATGGAGATTTCTTCTTATCCTTTCATGTTCCTGTCTACCTGATGCATATGTGTGAGAGCCTTCCTGTCTATAGCCAGACGACAGCACAGATTCACCAGATCCAACTTTTGCCCATACCTATCTGCCATCCTGTGAGTAGGCTTTACACAAGAGCCAAGATTCCTCACACACTGCCATACTGAAGTTTACCGTCTGCACTTAGATTTGTGTTTTTTGTTGTTTTTTCCTACATGCTCCCCCTGGGTTGTGAGAACATAAAAGGAGGTAGTAGGGCCAGGTTTGGGAGGAAGTATGAGGAGCTCTGTTTTAGCCATGTTGAGTTTAAGGCGTCGGAGGGCCATCCAGGATGATATAGAAGAGAGACATTCAGAAACTTTGGTCTGTATAGCAGGTGTAAGGTCGGGTGTTGAAAAGTATATTTGTGTGTCGTCAGCATAGAGGTGATATTTAAACCCAAAAGATGTTATTAGGTCACCTAGAGAGAGTGTGTACAGAGAAAAGAGAAGAGGTCCCAGGACAGAGCCCTGGGGTACCCCCACAGAGAGATCAATAGAGGAGGAGGAGGTGTTAGCAGAAGAGACACTAAAAGTCCGATGGGAGAGGTAGGAAGAGATCCAGGATAGAGCTTTGTTCCGAATACCAAGAGTATGGAGAATGTGAAGGAGAAGAGGGTGATCCACAGTATCAAATGCTGCAGAGAGGTCGAGTAATATGAGCAGAGTGTAATGACCTCTGTCTTTGGCAGCATGGAGGTCGTCAGTTATTTTAGTGAGGGCTGTTTCCGTGGAGTGAGCAGTGCGGAAGCCAGATTGTAGAGGGTCTAGGAGAGAATAGGTGTTGAGAAAATGGAGCAAGCGAGAGAATACAAGACGTTCAAGGAGTTTAGAGGCAAAAGGCAGGAGGGAGACAGGTCGATAGTTAGAAAGAGAGGTAGGGTCAAGCTTGCTGTTTTTGAGTAATGGTATGACTGTTGCATGTTTGAAGGAGGATGGAAAGGTTCCAGAGCAAAGGGAGGAGTTAAAAATGTGTGTGAGCGTAGGGATTATAGTAGGAGCAAGAGGTTTTAAGAGATGGGAGGGAATGGGGTCAAGAGGGAAAGTGGTAGAGGGAGAAGAGGCGATCAACAGCGACACATCCTCCTCTGAGACAGTGGAAAAAGAGTCAAGGGAGGCAGGAGGAGAGTTAGGAAGAGGTGTAGAATGGGAAGAAGAAACAGAGGGGATGTTCTGACGTATGGATTCCACCTTTTCCTTAAAATAGTCAGCAAAGTCCTGAGCGGATATGGAGGAAGGAGAGGCAGCTGAGGGTGGTTTGAATAGAGTATCAAAGACAGAGAACAGTCGGCAAGGGTTAGACTTGTGCATGTTGATTAGTGCAGAAAAGTAGGCTTGTTTAGCTTGCGAGAGGGCAGAGTTGAAACAGGATAGCATAAATTTGTAGTGAAGGAAGTCTGCGAGAGTGTGAGACTTCCTCCAGAGGCGTTCAGAGGAACGAGTGGAGGAACGCAGCATGCGTGTGTGGGAATTTAGCCAGGGTCTAGGGTTAGAAGGGCGAGTGCGGCAGAGAGAAAGTGGGGCATGTAGATCAAGAGAGGAGGACAAGACAGAGTTGTAGTTCCTGACCAGGTTGTCAGGGTCTGTAGCAGAGCTGAGAGAGGAGAGGGAGGAGCGTAAAGTGGACTCAAAGTCAGGTAAGTGAATAGAGCGCAGGTTTCTGCAGAACCGGGGGGTAGATGGAGGTGGAGAAGGGGAGAAGCGAGATAGAGAGAATGAGATGAGATGATGGTCAGAGAGAGGAAAAGGGGAAATGGAGAAATCGGAGAGAGAGAAGTTCTTAGTGAAAACCAGGTCTAAGTAGTGGCCATCCTTGTGGGTGCTGGCTGCAGTCCACTGTTGAAGGCCAAAAGAAGAGGTTAGAGAAAGAAAGCGGGAAGCCCAGGGGAGAGATGGGTCATCAATGTGGCAATTGAAGTCCCCAAGGAGAAGAACAGGGGAGTCTGAGGAGAGGAAGAAAGAGAGCCAGGATTCAAAGTGAGAGAGAAAGGCAGAAGGGGGATGAGTAGAGGTAGGTGGGCGATAGATGACCGCCACATGAACAGGGAGAGGAGAGAAAATCTGGACAGTGTTAGCCTCAAAGGAGGGAAAAGCAAGAGAGGGAGGAATAGGAAGGGTTCGGTAACAACAGAGAGAGGAGAGCAGGAGCCCCACGCCTCCACCCCTGCCATGAGTGCGCGGAGTGTGGGAGAAGGAAAGGCCACCATGGGAGAGGGCAGCTTCCAGAGCAGAGTCAGACTGAGTGAGCCAGGATGTACAATGTCTCTCTGACATTGGCGCGCTGGGCCCAGCTTCCGGTATGAGAGAGGCTCAGCGTGCACTGGCATTGGAGGCTTGTCGTGAGATAGTGTTAATGAGTGAGGCCCACAGCTGGGGAAAACTGAAGCCCGGTAGCAACAAGAAGACCGGCAGCTGAGCAAAGAAGTTGGGCATGGCCAGAGGTCGGGCCCTACTGATTTGTCTGGCCGCCAGGCCCTGGCTCTTCCCAGCTGCTAGTCTCCCTCACTGTCCTGTGCAGGGCCTATTTCTGAGGCCCACAAAAGTGGGGAGCGCCAGGTCACCAGAGGCCTGAAACCATCCCCAAGGTAGGCAAGTCTGTAGGTCTTTTTGTGAATTATTTGGGGGGGGAGAGGGGATTGATTTTTTTAAAGGTATTTATGGAGGTTGTATGTATTTGAAGGGTGGGTTGTATGTTTGCGGGGGGGGGGTTATGTAGTTTGGGGTGGGGTTTTTTTTGTATGTATTTGGGGATTTTGTTTGTATTTGGGATTTCTTTTTTATGTATTTGGGGGTGGGGTTTTTGTATGTATTTGGTGAGTGGTGGAGGGTTTTGTATTTATTTGGGGGTGGGAGGGGTTTTCTATTTATTTTGGTGGGGGTTGTATGTATTTTGGGACTGTTTTTTTAATATATTTGTGGGGTGGTATCTATGTATTTGAGGGGCAATGTATGGGGGGTTGGGATTGTATGTATTTGAGGGGGTAATTATGGTGGCTGTAATTGTGTGTGTGGTCAGGTGGGGGAGTGGGGGGGAGGAATTAGTGTGAGGCGGGGACATTGAGGAAGCGGGATTGAGAGTTGGATAATTGATGTAGGAGGGGGAGAGTGAGAGGAGAGCGCGGTGTAAGAGAGAGGGTGAGGGGGGAGTGAGGAAGAGAGGGGGTAAGAGTGAGAATGTGGGAGAAATTCAAGGGAACAGTGGGGCAATTATGGAAGGGGGCTCACAAGTTGTGGAGAGGGGTTGGGAAAGGGTTGGAGGGGGGGGGGGGCAGTCATAACTCCAGTCCAGGGCCCTGGGAAATCTGTCTGTTGTCCTGCTAGTAGGAGTAGTTACAGCAGTGTGACATTGGCACAAGTCAATGTATTAAAAAATGTGCGGCTTACATTACTTTTCTTGACGGTTTTCTGCGCTGGTTTTCTCCATCACGAGTAACGCAAGTTTTTTTAAAGCGCAAATATTTTTTTTGCAACTGCATCGCACATGTACCTCTTTATACATAGAGCCCATATGTCTTTTGTCAAAGATTAGCAAGTGAGATCAGGGGGAAAAAAAGTCCTTACTTTTTAATTATAGATTGTACCAGTAAATAGGTGCTATGGACATCTCTGCTGCACACAATAAAGAATGATATTTTATTTAAAATAGTCTCTGTAAATATTACATTTCACAAGTTGCATTTTACTATGTATTTGATCAATAAATGAATTGAGCTAAGGCATTGAGGTGCATATTGTGTCTTCTTTTTTCTTTTACTGTCTAGTAGTAATAAAAATAAAACTGAACTAACTACCAATAAAATACTCCTGAACAGCTGGAGATGGCTACGAGCCGAACATATCGGCACAAAAGCCAGCCGATATCTACCTACTTCAAGAAGAAGGCAGTGGCCCAAATAGATAAACCAGAGATCCCAGCGCAACCCGCCAATATGGACCCAGACACAGACTCCCCCACTGATGAAGCTGGGGATGAAGAAGTTGTCAGGCGCAAAGACTTCAAAGAGTTTTGCGCACAGATGAAGAAATTCTTCAGAACCGAATTATGAGCAATTAGAAAGGATGTCGATGCCCTGGGAGAGCGGACAGACTCTCTAGAAACCAAAACTGATGATACTCTAGATGCGCCAACACACATACAAAATGAAGTAGCTATTCTGCAGGACAAAATCAGATCCCTAGAGGAAAAGGCAGAAGACACCGAAAATCAGGACAGAAGATGCAATATCCGCATGAAGGGGGTCCCTGAAACTGTCACCGATCCAAAGGAATTTACTACGAGGTGGTTGGAACACCTTTTCCCCGATAAAAATGATAGAGAGCCCTTCTGGACAGAAGCCACAGAGCTCTCAGGGGAGACCGCAAAATGGAGCCCCCCGAGAGATATAGTGATACGACTCCATCACTATCGTACCAAAGAAGAGATCTGTAGGATTGCCAGAGGCGCTAAAACACTGGAATTTGACAAAATAAACTTCCACATTTACCAAGGTTTTAGCCCCAGCCACCCTCATGAAGAGAAGAGCCTTAGCCCCAGTCACAAAGGTGCTAAGAGACCAAAGCATCCGATATCACTGGTTATTTCCCTGCGCACTACTAGTGCTGAAAAATGGAGTCGCTCATACATTACGGAAGCCAGAGGAGGGTGAAGGTTTCCTTGTCAAACTAGGAATCACGGAAATCCCCCTGAGCCCTTCCCGCACGACAACGGGCAATGCGAACGCTCCCGAGCCCTCCTGGAAAAGAGTGGGGGCTACGAGGTCTTCCCCGGTGGCTTCAGGCTCCATCTGAGATCCTCTTTCAAGTATCCATCCTATCCTGACCTCAGGAGTGATAAATAGCTCCGTTGAGGCTCGTGGACATATCCAGACACCCCTGCAACCCCACGAACACAAGACTCACCTTATACCGCTGACACCGGAGTTGAGGACCGGAGCAGATCTGCCCGCGACTTTGGAGCGGGGGCCATCTTCCCATGTTCCTCCTCTTCCATACTCGGCTGGAGTTCTGCCAGGATTCGCGTCCCTGTCCGATGACGTCAGCGGAAAACATCATCATACCGCGGGATTTGGGAGGCCCCAGGATTGGAGGTAGCTGAGCCAATCAGCGATGTCACCTCGCCACTCAGGACCCCATCATAGGAGACCAGTACACTGCCTGCCCGGAAGGAAGGAGGAAGCGATAGATACCAGATATATCGGTAGTGGAGGAGCGCGAGGCCCAAGTGGGACACATACCGCAATTTTTAATATTAAAAGATAATAAAGTGAAGCAACTTGGGCATGGAAGGTCCGGAGGGGGGAGAAGAGGGGGGAGAAGAGGGAGGGGAGCGGGGAGGGGGGCAACGGACTATTATAATATGTACTAGGAGCCAAGATCTAAGAACTAAAAACTATCTCACAGAACAGTCATAAGAATTGAATGAAATTCTGGTTGTTACAGTTATGGTTTAGACGTATATATAGGGTTAAGGGTCAATAGCCCATGTAGTGTACTACAAACCGGAGTAATACATGCCAAGGTGGATCTACATATACCAAGGGTCACGGTTATATATTTATATGTAGTTATATGTTATATGTAGAAAGATTTGGTCTCAGTTAGTCTTGTAGAATTGTGTATAATTCAACCGTACTGAATGTTATTAGCATTATTAGCATTATTAGCATTAGTCAATCACACACAAAACCGAGAGTTATAAACATACCTATATTTTAAACTAAGTACACAACTCTAATAGCAATACCAATACCCGGGATGACGGACACAATGAAAGAGATGGCAATAGTATTGCTAGTAATGATCATAATGCTGATAATGATAGTAATAGTTAGATAGTATCAATAATAATCAATCTGTCTTGGTAAGGATAATTAACAGAATCACTCTAGATCAGAATATTTAGAAGGAGGTATCAATAATCAATATCAAGAGTAGAGTGCTAGAATCATACATATATAGAATATACCAAATGTTTTGAGGTAGAAATAAGGATAGTTACTAGGACTATATAGATATATGTAGTATGTAACATATTGTAAATAATAATATAGCTATACATAAATGCTTTAAATACACGTAAATCTAATCTAGGAGGGTTAACAGAGGAGGCGGATTAATTAGTTAGAAATAACCAACCATACTCATTACATATATTTTCTTAAATCACATTACTAATACATTATTAGGATGGAGGACAATTAAATAGGGGGTAAGTTGGATTCATTACTGTTAACTCATTATAGGACAAAGTTGGTTCGAGTTATTGTTATGGTTGTTGTTGTTATTGTTGTTACCGATGATATCAACACTACCGGGAAGGGTGGTGCTGATATTGGTAAAGTCACTGTACTGTAGGTAGCATGCGGTCGTGAAAGTTACACAGTCTGCTGCAATTTCAACTTAAGCTAGTTAACAGAGATGCGCTGGTGGAAATTCCCACAGCGACGAGCATGCGTTCTACGGTACGGTCCCCAACGTTACAGGACCGCACTCAAGTCCCAGGGAGGTCAGTCCCCATCAGGGGTGATTGGCTCAGGTATATGAGGGAGCCGACTGACCTACCCTCTGGGCGCAAGAGCCGAACTCGGGGGCTCCCGAGGCGAGCTCTTGGCTTTTTTTTCATTCCTAGTTACATTTTTACCCTTTTCTGTTTTAACCTTGGTATTTTATTTTGCTCCTTATGTGGCTTTCCCTATTGTGTTTGCCTTTCCCCCCCCCCTCCTCATCCCATCCCCCCCTCCCACCCCCTAGGCTGTGGAGGAACTGTCCTCGGTGAGGTAAGATATTACAAAAGACAAAGAAGACTCAGAATACCTGCAACAAGGCCCTAAATATATCAAAATGGGTGAGTACACAGATAACAATGCGATACACATTTCACGGTGTAAAATATGGCGTTAACATTACTATCTCATAATGTCAAGGGCTTTAATAGCCCAATCAAAAGAAAGATAGCCTTCTCAGATTATAGAAGAAAACGAGCAGACATATTACTGTTACAGGAGACCCACTTTAGCAAAAACAGCTCACCTAAATACCTTGACAGGGGCTTCTCCCAGTTCTTCATATCTTCAGCTTCGGTTAAGAAACGCAGGGTGGCCATCCTGTTTAGTAATAGCATACCATTCGTAGCTCAAACAATCAAAAAAGACACAGATGGCCGATTCATCATACTGGTGGGTACAATTCACGAACAATGTATCACACTGGCCTCCCTCTATGCCCCTTGCACACAGTGTCGCAACTTTCTTCAGTAACTTTTTTAAGACTTTAAACTCTGTGGCAAATGGATGCGTCATACTTGCAGGGGATTTTAATATGGTGATGCACCCGGGACTAGACAGATCAGGAGGGGGGGACTCAGTCAATAAAAAGGCACAGACTTTTCTGTTCAGAGGCCTCAAGGACAACCATCTGGCTGATATATGGCGAGAATTACATCCGACAGACAGAGATTATACGTTCTTTTCCCATCCACATAGCTCATACAGCAGAATCGATTACTTCTTCGTCTCGTGTCGACTGGACCCTAGGTTCTCCCATACGGCGATCCATGATATTTCATGGTCTGACCATGCACCAATCGAGCTAGGGTGCAAAGATATCCGAACTGGTAGGCCGGGGGCGAACTGGAAACTCAATGAAGCAGTCCTCAAGATACCCGAAATTTGTGAGATAATTGGTAATTGGTAACGAAATAGATCAGTTTTTTCATATAAACGCAGGCTCTGTGGAATCCCATTTGGTACTTTGGGAGACTCACAAAGCGACGCTAAGAGGCATAATAATCAGCATCACAGCTAAGAGAAAAAGGGAGAGATACTCCAAAATTACCGCATTACAAACCAAAATACATTCCCTAACATCTAAACACAAAACCAACCCAGACATACAATTACTACAAGAAGTAAAAGACACCAAAATTGAATTGAACATGTTACTAACCTCCTGGGCAGATACTGTCCCGGCCAGCTTTATTCTAAAGCGAGCCGGGTGTATAGCGGGCTAACCGCGGGGCTTCTCTCGGTTTAAAACAGAATTTCCCGCGTGGCGGCCGCTTCAATAGATAAGTGCTAATGGCGCTTACTATTGAAAGCGCCCGAGGCGCAGGAAAACCGGCCGAAAACGGCCGAAGATAGCCGTGCGCCGCCCGCAGCTGTTTTTAAACTGCGGCGGCAGCCGCATTAGTTTTAAGCTGGCCGGGACAGTAACTTACTGAATTGGTCTAAGAGGAAGATTTACAAAAAAGCTAACAGGCCGGATACGATGCTAGCCCGTGTACTGAAAGACAGGCAATCTAAGTTTAATATCCAAGCTATACGCTTAAAATCCGGAATTAGTACGGCCAACTCTCAGAAGATAGTAGAAGAATTCAGAGAATTCTATTTTTCTCTATACGATGGGGAGAAAGTGGCACATAATAATAAAACGAGCAAGGCACTAAGAGATTTCTTAGTTAACTCGAAGCTAGGGAGATTAACTGAGAGTGATAGAAGGACTCTGGCCGCCGACTTCACTTTGCAAGAGGTGTCTCAGGCCATTAAAGAACTAAAACCATCAAACGCACCTGGTCAGGATGGTTTCTCGGGGCTCTACTATAAGAAATGTGTTAAATCACTAGCCCCAAGATTGCTCCATATGTTCAATGCGATTTTAGCAGGAGCTCCCATCCCCGGGGATATGCTGCGAGCGTCCATATCACAAATTCATAAGCCTGGCAAGGATCCGCTGGACTGCAAAAGTTACAGGCCAATCTCCCTAATTAATACAGATATTAAAATCTATGCTAAATTATTGGCCAACAGATTATGTCTAATCCTACCCAGATTTATACACCCAGATCAAGTCGGGTTAATTAAAGGGAGGCAAGCAGCGGATAACACCCGACGTATCATTGATCTGGTAGAATTGGCTAACACAAATAATACCCAAAGCATGCTGTTAAGTCTGGATGCAGAAAAGGCTTTTGATAGGATAGACTCGCCTTATTTGAAGGAGACTCTCGCAGCATTTGGCTTCGGGGATCAGATGAGAGGGGCGATTATGTTGCTATACTCAAACCCTACAGCTAGGGTCATACATCCCTCACTCCCATTCCAAATTAAAAGTGGCACTCGGCAAGGGTGCCCGCTATCTCCTCTCCTGTTTGCCCTATGTATCGAACCGCTAGCTGCAAGAATACGAGACAACCCGGATATCTCAGGGTTAAACGCATACTTATAATCACACAAGGCGGCCCTGTATGCGGATGATATCTTATTAATTATTACAAAACCCCTCACCTCCTTACCAAATCTATTCGACCTACTGAACCGATTCTCGAAGATATCTGGGTTCAAAATTAATTAATCCAAATCGGAAGCACTCAACATTAACCTCCCTAGTCATACAGAAAAACTATTAAAACTGAATTTCAAATTTAATTGGCAACAGAAATACATAAAGTACATAGGGACCCACATCACCAGAGATGTCAAACGCATCTATAGTGCAAATTATCCCAACCTAATTCGGACACTAAAAAAAGACCTACTGTATACAGATGGTCTTCAAGAGGATATCTTGGATCGGCTTGATACATAGCGTCAAAATGAACTTGCTCCCCCGTATCCTATACCTCTTTCAGACACTCCCGGTGCCACTCATATTAAAGGACATACTCTCACTTCAATCTGAAATTTTCAATTTTATCTGGGGAAGGAAAAAAACGAGAGTTAATCGATTAAATATGAAGAGACCTGTTATAGCTGGTGGCTTAGCGGTACCCTGCCTGTTAACATACTATAAAGCGGCTCAATTAAGTCAAATTGTTCAATGGCACTCTAACCCTCAATTGAAAAGATGGGTGGAGTTGGAAAATGCTGCATGCTTCCCATTGGAGCTTGGCAGCCTGATTTGGTTACCCAAAACGGCAAGTAAACATAACAAAATACTGCTCACCTCAATGACCAACTCTACATCGGTTTGGGAGGCTACTAAAAGTAAGAATTCACTCACTTCAGGGCGCTCCCTGATGTCCCCCATTTGGAGCAACCCCGAGTTCGTACCCGGCCTAGCAGGAGGTAATATCTCGATTTGGAAACAAAAAGGATACAAACGAGTAAAAGACCTGTAGGGTTATAATCAGAAGATTAAAACATTCGATCATATCAGATTGGAAAAAGATATGCCTCACTCAGAATTTTTTAAATACCTCCAGCTTAGAGCATTTTATAACAAATTTGCCCCATACCCCCTATGACGAAATTCGAAAAGCTCTGTCTGGCTGAAACAGATACTAAGGGACTCATATCAACGATTTACGGAGAAGTAGCCGATTCTGCAGCCCCAGGACAACAAATCCCTTCATACAGAACTAGAGGGGAAACAGATCTGGGGGAGACCCTGGAAGATGAGGAGTGGAGCGCCATATACCTGGCCACCGCAAAAAGCTCCATCTGCACCACACTGAAGGAGAACGCATATAAGGTCCTTATGAGGGGGTACCTCACCCCACTAAAATTATCTAAATTTATACCTGGATCCTCCCCACTGTGCCCTAAGCAGTGTGGAGGATAGGCTGATCTGTTACACAGGCTGTGGTCCTGCCCTCGGATATCCCCTATATGGAATGAAATTAGAAATTGGATTTGGAGGATTTTTGACCTCGCTATTCCCCCAGGCTCGTGGCTCTTCCTCCTGAACAGACCTCTACCGGGCCCATCAAAGGTAAGCAATAAATTAATTGCACACTTTGCAATAGCAACGCGGTGCGAGATCACAGCATTGTGGAAACGTCCTGATATCCCAAATATCCCAAAGATTCGGAATCGCATGTGGTTTATTTGTCAGATGGAAAAGTTAACGAGTTTAGTTAACGACACTGGTGCCAATTTCCTAAAAGTCTGGACGCCATGGTTGACACTGACAGACATCCCCGGGGTCGAGAGTAACACAATTTGGCAATAATAATATTAGATGAGTTCTCCTATGGGAGTGGCGGATAGCACAGTCACACAGCTAAACAGGTTAATTTCACCCCAATTCGTACGACAGTGTAGGGACTGAAAAGTCGTACGATCCCTTTGTAATCAAAATAATGTACAAACAATACACAATTACGAATTTATGTATTAATGCTTGTAATTCAAATTCAAATCCTGTATTGTATACTTTGCATGCATCTCTCAATAAAATACAAGTTATAAAAAAAAAAAAACTGAGTTATGCAACCCAGTTTCTATCCACTTGGTTGTGTTTTACCATACACATAAACCTTTTTATTTTGGACAAATAAAGTAAGGCAAATTACTGAAACATCAATATTATTATATCCTTATTTATCTGACCACAGATGTTCTGATTATTGGAAAAAATACATGAATTCATTAAATGTCTTAGCTTTTGTTAAAATGTAGTTGGTTGTTTGTCACAGAATTTCTATTATCCAGCAAATTTAACATGAGTCAGTAGAACTCAATGTGCTTCAAAATTACAAGGAAAAGAAAGTACTGTACTAGTAAAAAGAACATAGAAAGTAGCTGAATGTGTGTGCTACAGGTGTCTACAGTATGTCAGAACCTTACATATGTTCTTTGTGGGTGATTTCTGAAAATGTAAGTTATTGTCCCAAACTAAGGCCTACAAAATGGAGTTAAATTATAAATTATCTTATAAATGACTAAACTTTAATCCAACTACAGAATATCTAGGTTTATTGTTGTCACTAGTAGAGCACAGGAAGAAAATATCCTCATGAAGTCTGAGAAAGATTTCCTGTACATTAAAATTCCAAACATTCTTTTGTTTTACTACCTTTAAAGTACATAAGACCATTCAAAATACCCCTGGAAGACCTATAATTTCGAGTATAAACTCAGTTTGTGGACTTTTTCTGCAGAAATATGTGAAAAATCTTAAATCCTTTATTAGATATTCTGTTGATATATTGAATTTGATTTGACATTTCCTGGTTATGGGAATTACTATGGGCAACATGTGACATCCAGTCCCTTTACATAAGTATTTCTCATGAGAAGGAAGTTCAAGCTATTAAATATTATTTAGATCAGGATCACCACATTTGTGATAAACAAAATAATTTTATCCTGGACTGCATAACATTTATATTGACACAATTATTTCACCTTCAATGATGATTTATTTCTGAAAATCTATGGAACGGCGATGGTAACCAAATTCGCCAACCTCTTCATGGGATATTGGTCCTATATGGCCGTTTCATAGATTATATCATCATTGTTTGGAAAGGTAGTGAGTCAGATCTTATTGATCAGTTTCATCATTTTAATGATAATTACAGGAGACTTCAATTTACACACAATATTCAATCTTGATCAATTTAATTTTTCGATCCTGTTCTATCTGTTGAATCGAATGGGAAGATTGCTACCAATATTTATCATAAACCTGTGGCCTGCAATAACTATATTGAGGCTAGAAGCTATCATTTCCGTGGGTGGATAAACAACATTCCTTATCGGCAGCTCAAAAGAAAGCGTAGAAACTGCTTTGACACACAAGAATTTATTTAGAAATCCCATCTTCTGAAAAACTAGAAAAGGGTATCAGGAGACATTAATAGATAAATCTTTTAATCGATCCCTTGCTCTATATAGACCCAAACTTTTTAACAAAGTCAAAAAGTAAAAATCCAAGAAAACAAAATGAGTTCAAATGCCATACCACCTTTATTCCCAGGTATTCAGTCTATAGATTAAAAAATAGGGTAACAAATATTGTTAGAAAAAGTGTTAACCCCATTTTGAAAGAGCATATATTGACTGATCCATGTATGATACTGACTATAAAAAGGCTAGCAACCTTAAAATTATTATAACCCTGTCTAAACTAAAGAAATACCCTACAGATCCTGTTACCTTCTTACCTATTAAACCATCAGGGAACTTAATTTATTTATTTATTTTATTTATAAAATATTTTACCAGGAAGTAATACATTGAGAGTTACCTCTCGTTTTCAAGTATGTCCTGGGCACAGAATAAAACAAATAATACATGGTTACAAATACAGTTACATAAATGAACAGGGTATACATTATATACAAGACATTGCGTGCACAGTTAAAGAAAATATATATTATGGGCATATGAAACAGTTACAGACCAGATTAAAATGTGAGACAGCCTTAGATTTGAAAGAATTTAAACTGGTGGTAGATGTGAGAGTCTTTGGTGGGTTGTTCCAGTTTTGGGGTGCACGGTAGGAGAAGGAGGTACGTCCGGATACTTTGTTGAGCCTTGGGACCATGAACAGTCTTTTGGAGTCTGATCTCAGGTGATAAGTGCTGCATGTGGTAGGGGTGAGGAGCTTGTTCAGGTAGCTGGGTAGCTTGCCCATGAACAATTTAAAGACAAGACAGGAAAGGTGAACTTTGTGCCTAGACTCGAGTGATGACCAATCTAGTTCTTTGAGCATATCGCAGTGATGTGTGTTGTAGTTGCATTGGAGAACAAAATGACAAATTGAATTGTAGAGGGTGTCAAGTTTGCTAAGGTGGGTTTGAGGTGCCGAGCCATATACTATGTCTCCATAGTCAATAATTGGCATTAGCATCTGCTGTGCGATACGCTTATTGACCAGGAGACTTAGGGAGGATTTGTTCCTGTAAAGTGCCCCTAGTTTGGCATAGGTCTTGGTTGTCAGGATATCAATGTGCATCCCGAATGTTAAGTGGGAGTCAAACCATAAGCCCAGGTATTTAAAACTAGTGACGGGTTAGGGTGGTGTTAGCGTTGGTTCTAATCAGGAGCTCAGTCACTGGAAGCTTTAAAAATGTAGTCTTGGTCCCGAATACCATTCTTACAGTCTTGTCAGTGTTTATAAACAGTTTGTTTTGGGAAATCCAGTTTTCGAGTCTCAAAAAGTCAGACTGAAGTATGTGTTGAAGGTTAGAGAGGCTATGGCTGTGTGCATATAGGATTGAGTCGTCTGCATACATGTGTATTGAGGCTTCCTCACAAGCTGTGGGAAGATCATTAATGAACACTGAGAAGAGTAGGGGCTCCAGAACAGAGCCTTGCGGGACACCACAGGTGATATCCAGGGGGTTGGAGTTAGAGCCTGAGATGGACACATGTTGGGATCTTCCTGATAGGTAGGACTGAAACCAGTTTAAAGCAAGCTTCCCTATTCTAGAGCTCTGGAGTTTGTTGAGCAGGATAGCATGATCAACTGTGTCAAAAGCCTTTGCAAAATCTAGGAATACTGCACCAGTGAGTTATCCCCGTTCCATTCCACACTGGATTTCATTGCAAACTTTTAGCAGGGTAGTTACGGTGGAGAGTTTGGGACAAAACCCAGATTGGAATTGGCTAGGGAAATTTGTCTTGGATAGAAATCGCTTAATTGGGAGTGGACACATTTTTCCATGACTTTGGTTAGAATTGGGAGAAGTGAGATTGGCCTCTAGTTTGAGACAGTGTTTTTGTCCCCACTTTTGAAGATTGGGACAACTCTGGCAGTTTTCCAGGTCTTAGGGATATGGCCTGCAGACAGGATAGAGTTGACTATGGACGCAATTGGTTTGGCAATGGCTGGGGCACCAAGTTGTAGGAACCTAGATTGTAGTAAGTCAGGTCCACATTGGCTGCTTAGTTTTAGTTTGAGGAGCGCTTGTATAATCTCCTCTTCAGATACTGGGCCAAATTGAAAATTGTGGGCAGTGTTGGGAGGGGGTGGGACTATAGGGGTACTCCCAGGATGAGATTCAGGTTTGTGGTTTGGGCTGTGTTTTGCTAATAAGTTAGTGGCGCACCCCACAAAGTAATCATTGAATACATTTGCAATGTCAGTGGGGTCTGTCAGAGTAATATCCCCCTTAGTGATATTACTTGGTTGTTGATGGTTAGAAGGCTGGAATATATTGTTGATAACCTTCCAGAAGTTAGCTGGGTTTGTTGTATTTTGGTGGAGATTGTCAGAGTGATATTGTGCTTTTGCAATCCTTGTTTGCCTTGTGCACATGTTCCGCATGCATCTGTAGTGATTGAGATCCTTGGTAGTGCCAGTTACTTTGTAGCTTTTCCACAAGGTATCCCTGAGCTGGTAGAGTGCAATAAGGTCAGTTGTAACCCATGGAAGGTGGCCCCCCCGTACCCTTATTTTGCGTAGTGGAGCATGGGTATCGCAGAGTTTTAAGAACTCTGATTGGAAATAGTCAAGCGCAGAATCAGGGTCGGGAATTAAATCGAATCTGTGCCATGGGCAGTTGGTAAGGTCATCCAGAAACTGTTGTGGGTTAAAGTTTTTAAATGTTCTATTGAGGAGAACTTTAGGGCTTGATTGGGGCGTTTTAATTTTCCTTACACAGTACACTATTGCATGGTCACTGAAAATGTCAGGAAGGATGCCAGAGGATTGGATTCTGCTGGGGTTTGAGGAGAGAATCCAGTCTAGCAAGGAATGGTTATGCGATTTCAGGTTTATCCGTGTGGGTTGGGAAATGAGTTGCGATAGGTTAAGTGACTTCAGTTGTATCTGGATTTTGTGTTTTTTAGGGTCAAACCAATTGAAGTTGAAATCTCCAAGAACTAGCAGCTCACTCTTCTCATTCAGAGAGGAAATGGAGCCAAGAAATTGGGTGATATCAGTCAGGGATTGTAGAGGGGCTTTAGGGGGGCGGTAGATGCCAGCAAGCAAGATTGGCTTAGAAAAGGGGAGGCAGATTTTGCCAACTAGAATTTCAAAAGAGGGTGGGCTTGGGGGGCAATTTAACATTGTAAATTGTAAGGTGTCTGCAATATAAAATAACACCCCTCCTCCTCTCTTTGACCTATCTCTCCTAAAAATGGAGTATCCCTGAATGGCGATATTTGCATCAGGAGTTTTAGGGGATAGCCATGTTTCTGTAAGAATGATGGCTTTGGGTTTATGCATAAGGCACCATGCCCTTAGTTCGTCCAGTTTTGGCAGCAGGCTCCAGATATTTATATGGGCGACAGATAGCCCTTTTTGGAATTTAAAGGTGGGATTCTCAGGGGCATGGGACAGAGCTGAAATGGGAGGACCTGGGTTAGGTTCAATATCACCTGCTAAAGAGAGTAACAGTACAAGTAGGAATTTGGGTAGTTGTTTGTAGGTTGTAAATTTGTGGTGTATGCTATTAGAGTGAGCAGTGTGTTGCTTTTTAGAGTTCTCCACCAACAGATAGTGCAAGGCTTTTGAGTAGTCCATGGTGTATGGTGATGTTGGGTGTGGGCCAGGATGGAGGAGTTTGTAGTGTATAGATCTGGAGGAGATTTTTGCATCACATGTAAACATCTCAAACATTGATGCAAGACTTTTTCATCTACAAATGGGCAAGAGTGTTTCGTAAAAGGTATTATTAATTGCAACACTACTTTTGTTGTATATTTATTATCCTACAATTGTGGCCTTAATTATATAGGTCACACTACAGTACATACCCCTGGAGAGTTCACTTTCTTAAACAAAGGAGGAACATTCTAAAGAAAAATCCTATGCATGGGGTGTCTAGATACTATCAAATATCGCAACAGTGATCCTATTAATCTTAAGATTATGTGCCTAAAAGCCATTCCTTTGGGTCTCTTAGGTGGGACTCGCTTTAATAGTCTGTGCAAACAGGAAACTTTTTGGATCTTCAGATTTGACACAATATTTCCTGCAGGTCTGTATGAGGGTCTGGATGTTTCTGCAATCATGTGAACAGTTTCCTTCATTTTTCATTCATTTGAATAATATCAGTGTATCCATTCTTTATTTTTATAATTCTCGTTTGTATTTATATGTTTAATATTTTGTTTTAGTTAATGAAAAAATATATTTTTATTTCATATATATATATATATATATATATATATATATATATATATATATATATATATATATTCTGTTAAGATATGGTTAAGATACTATTTTTACTGATACTGTCTGGATAGATAGATAGATAGATAGATAGATAGATAGATAGATAGATAGATAGATAGATAGATAGATAGATAGCAGAACATAGCCGTGTTAGTCCAGTTGCGATAGTGCAGAATAAATGAGTTCTTCAGTATTAGGTGATACCTTTTTTATTGGACTAACAATTTATGTCATAGGACAAGCTTTCGAGAGTTCTTCTCTCTTCTTCAGGTCAGCAATACTGATATACACAGGAATCTATGGCTAAAACAGTGTAAAGAGAAAAAACAACAAAAAAAACAGATATGTACTGTAGATAAGGTAGGGTGTTAAAAGTGTTAAAAGTGTTTGAAGCCAGGGTAGGGTGACAAGGAAAGGTGGGGAGGGATGCTGTGGGGGAACGGGGGAGAGAGAACGTGTGGATAAGAATAGAGGTAAGCAGGATAATTACAAACAATTTTGATAGGGTGTGAGAAAACCCATGCCCGCATTAAGTCCTTTGGTTTTGGTGTCAAAGAGTCTTAACATTCTGAGTTCAAATGTTTTCCGTTCTTGGGTGCGTTTAAACATTCCATTGAGGATTTTGATTTTTAAATCATTCATGGAATGATCTGGCTGTGAGAAATGATGTCCCACAGGTGAGCAGTATCTTCCTTCTTCGTGATGGAGTATGGAGTGTCTGTGCATATTCATTCTGCCTTGCAGTTTTTGGCTGGTTTCCCCAATGTAGCAACCTTGGTCACATTTGTTGCACTGAATCATATACACTATATTCCTGGATGTGCAGCTGTATGATCCTTTAACATTGAGTGTTCCATGGTTGTGACTGGCTGTGGGATATTGGCATATATGTTTACAAAGTTTGCAGCGTTTGTTATTGCACGGTTTTGTGCCATTAACAGTGTTTTTTTTTTTTTTTTATAACTTAAATTTTATTGAATCAAGACAGCATAAAATACATTACAGAATACTTTTGTCTTGTATGCAAACAATATTTTAACAATTATATAAGTAAAACAGTGTCTTTAAGTTCGTTGTGAAGTTTTCTGCTGACTAATTTCTGTTTGAGGTTTGATGGTTGCCGGAATGCAAGAATGGGAGGTTTGGGAAAGATTTATTTTAATATCGCATCCTCTGCCAGCATGGGTTGCAGATCTTTGATTATTTTTCGTATGTCCTCTAGGGTAGGGTTGTGTGTGGTAGGTTCTTTCTGTCTGTATTGTAGCAGGTGTTCTCGTGGGGCTTTTAGTGCAGATGTAATAGTTTTGGCAATGGTCTTTGGTTTGTATCCCTTCTGTCTGAATGATTCGGTCAGAGTTGTGAGATGCCTGTTTCTGTCTTCAGTGTCAGAGCATATGCGGTGGTATCTTATAGCCTGGCTGTGTATGATACCTTGTTTGGTATGAGTGGGATGGAAGCTGGAGTTGTGGAGGTAACTGCATCTGTCTGTTGGTTTCTTGTATACAGATGTGTGTAGTTTGCCATCTTTCAGTGTTACTGTTGTATCTAGAAAGTGTACTAGGTTTGACGAATAATCCATTTTGAGTTTAATTGATGGATGGAATGAGTTCAGGGACTCGTGGAATTGTTTTAGGTTTCCTTCACCCTCTGTCCATATTATAAACAGGTCATCAATGTATCTGTAGGGTTTGTGGTGGCATGTAGTTAGGAATCTTTGTTCAAGATTTTCCATGAAAAGATTGGCATATTGCGGTGCCATCTTGGTACCCATTGCAGTCCCCATTAGTTGTAGGTACATTTCCTTGTTGAAGCTGAAGTACTTGTGGGTGAGGATGTATTCTATCAGTTTGGTAATTACACCAGCGCTGTATTTCTGATCCAGGGGAGATGTTGTAAGGTATTGCAGGCATGCCTCAATGCCATCCTTGTGCGGGATGTTGCTGTAAAGGGATTCTACAACCATGGTAACTAGCAGTGTGTTGGATGGTAGTTGGTTGATGTTGTTAAGATTATTTAGAAAATCTGTGGTATCTTGTATGAAGCTGTTGGTGCTTCTGACTAAAGGTTTGAGGATATTCTCCACTAAGCCTGATATTTTTTCTGTGAGTGTATCCATACCTGTAATAATGGGTCTGCCGGGGTTTCCTGGTTTGTGGATTTAGTGAAGCATGTGTAGTAGAAGATCCCAACTTCTGGGTTGTCAGGTATTAGTTGCTTCAATTGTGGTTGCAGGTTGTTAGGGAATGTTTGAATGAGATTCATGAGTTGCTTTGTATATTCCTGGCTTGGATCATGTGTGAGTTTCTGGTAGTAGGTGTTGTCTGTGAGTTGTCTATTGCCTTCTTCTATGTATTTATTTGTGTTCATAAGCACCACTGCGCCTCCTTTATCTGCTGGTTTGATGGTGATGTTGTGGTTGTTTCGCAGTTCCTTGATAGCAGATCTCTCCATGGGGGATAGGTTGTACTGTACATAGTTTTTTTTCTGCTGTGTTGATGCTAGTGAGGAAACTTGTGATCTTAAGCTCTGTATGTAGCCGATGAGATGCAAAGCCATTGAACCCACTCACAGACATACAGTAAGGGTAAAAGGGGACGACAAACAGCACTCTGATAGTGTTAAATATATGCAATTGCAGGGTGCACGGAACAAAAGGGGACCCTTATTCCCCTGTATAGTACTAACAAATCTACGTAAGTACCAGCACTCACTGTCTAATAGCCTCAGTGGCTGCTGAGCACTCCACACGAGCAGCTGAAGGAGCAGAGCCACTGAGGCTATTAGACAGTGAGTGCTGGTACTTACGTAGATTTGTTAACACTTACAGACATGTTTCAACCTTGATGGGTATCATCAGTGTGAAGTTGGTCTTAATGGCTAAGCGGGTTTGAGACTAGACTAGGTAATCACCACTATTATTAAGGTTATGCCTAATATACACTGGCGACACACTTTATTCGAGCTCGGCTAGTCCCACGAATTCGGGTATACCTGGGTGTATTGAGGTTTGTGACTGTTTTCTGCCCGAGTGCATTGGGTTATTTTCCAGGCAGGGATTGAAGCATTTTATTCCCGCTGGCTGCAATACTGCACAGTATATATATATATACTGCATTACAATTCATGAATTTATGCCATCTGGTAGACACGCGAAGCATTGCAGCCTATTAAATCCTAATCATTATCATTTAACAGATCAGCCGCCCGTCAGCCAGGCATGAACCCAGGCTGGGAAGGCAAACGCAACGGGGCTTGTCAGAGGTGAGGAGCGGCGCATTCCAGGTATCTGCCAGGTACATACTGGGTATTTGCTCGAATAAAGTGTGTCGGTGCAGTACAGCGTATATATATATACTTGGACACATTTGTATATAGCTTTTCTGGTAACCTTACTTGCTATTGTAATTGATTCAACCTATGTTTATATTTTTCCCTGTTTAATGTAATTGATTGCAGTTTGGGGCCAAATTGAACAATTAGACCAATTATCCTATCAAGAAGGTTCCTACAAATATTGCCAAACAGTCTCAGTGTAAGTCGCCCCAGATGAAGTGGTTGAGCATTGCAAAACGTGTAGGGTGGCTTGCACTCTGCTCTAATAGGTCTGTGACAACTGTCTTTTGCCACACCACCAGCCAGCAGGCTGAGAGGAAAGAGCAACATTTAATACTCTGTCAAGGGATTTTGTGTTCACCTATGTAATCTACTAGCACTGGTGCCTGAAGTCTTTCCACGGCTTCCATATGTGACCAGCTTTGTTCTTTTATGTATGAGGAATGAAGTTGAATGTTCCCTTTGTAGCAGCGTCAGTGCTGTGCTCCATCTAACACTCCTAGCCGATCCTGTTTGGCAAACTGTGGAGAGGAACCTGACTGTTGTATTGTATTGTATTGTTCAGTATGTCTTTATTTATATAGCGCCAAAAGTGTACTCAGCGCTTCACAAAGAATACAGTACAGGGAATTAAAATGATACAATAAGTGCAGCAAAATCAGACAATAGGAAAGGAAATCCCTGCCCCGAAGAGCTTACAATCTAAGAGGTATGGTGGGAGACTTACAGAGACAGTAGGTGAGGGAATAAGTGCTGTATGGCAGTGCTTGGCCACAGTGGGTGATAGGAGTGGCTGAGTATGGGACAGTAACCATGAGTGCAGGCTGTTGGGATGCATAACTTGTGGGGTGAGTTTGACTGTTGAGGGAGGCGGTGTACAGTTTCTCCATTTGGAGATCTGGATGACTGCAGTTGCTCCAAAGAGCCTACTGGCGTTTGCTGTGAGGAATCTACCCAGCATATTCACTTTGAATTTGGCGTTAAACTACTGCAGATATTGATGCCGTATGAGTAATTCTACAGGTACATGTATTCAGTGCTTCGTCTACAGGAATAGTAAGGAGAGCTAACAACTATCCTTGCTCCTAAACAGCGGATCTCTGTTCAGGATATATAAATTGATCACTTTCTCCTTGAACACCAGGCATGCATCACCTCGGAAAACAATGAATCTATCCACCTTAGGCTATGGCCCCAGTGGTCATGGGTGTGCAGCTGTTTCAGCCGTGACCTGTGGTCTGCGGTTGTAAGAGCAGAAGATCTGATGGGGGGTGGAGGGGAGCGTGGTGCGGGCCCGGCCATGATGTTACCCTCATTGGCTGAACCGCTGCTGTGACATGGCCAATGCTCGGCCGCCGTACCAAAAGACAAAAATCTTGTCTTTTGGCCAAGGTGGTCACGCATACACACATGCTGACTGGGGCCTGCCACATAGAGCGCTGTGCATTGTGTGCGGCGCGAATGCAGCGAG
Source organism: Ascaphus truei (assembly GCF_040206685.1). NCBI lineage: Eukaryota > Metazoa > Chordata > Amphibia > Anura > Ascaphidae > Ascaphus > Ascaphus truei. The sequence goes on from NC_134483.1 coordinate 257,538,771, forward strand.
TGCGGCGCGACAACTGGGGACCTAGAACTAGTGGTTATTTGAGAGACTCAGTGCACTATAGCATTTGCTCCTCGGTTTGATTCTATTAGATATTATATGAAATGTGTAATATATATATATATATTATACACATACATACATATATACATATACACACACACACATACACAGTTATGATTATGGCGCAAGCAGATACACTATTCCTGTGCCTTTTTATTGTATTTTTTTTAGTGTTTTCTTTACCTGTTACCTGCTATACCTACAATATTTGTATTCTAAATATTGGATTCTGTGATCTCCTTTTGCTTACCCCCCCCCCTCCTGTTTGCATTATTACATGAGGGTGAAAATGACATATGTCCATCAAGTTCAACCAACCTATGCTAAATGTAGGCGACAGATATACTCCCATGATAAAATATTATCCTACAACATTTTATATTGCACTAAATCTTCAAGCTGCTGTGTTCAAAAAATGCAAGAATAAACTAGTTGTATTATATAATGATCATATATACACACAAGTACTCAAAACAGATATTTTCTATTCCTAAGTGGAAAAGTACTACTTTGCAGGGCTGTAAAAACTACATTTGAATAGTTTTAATGATGTCAAATATTTTTTTTTTAATAAAATACACAAACTCAATAGAAGCAATTGTATGCATCAAGTACAGTATTAAATGCTTGATGAAGAATGTCCCTTATCTTATTTTATTTACTGTATTTACATTGCCTAGCAAGAATTTACTAAATGTTTGACTGTATTGATGTTAGACTTAAAAGCAAATGTCCCCAAAAAGTGTTTATAACATTATTAATGTCTTCATACAGTATAGAGTAATTAGACAAATGACCTCTATTTGCAACTCTGCTTCTTTCTTTGCTTCTTACTCTTATTTGTTTTCACTATGCTTCTTTTTTTTTTTTACATCTGTGTTAATCATCTTTTTTTTTTTTTTTTTTTAAGAAAGATATCTTCTGGCAATTGAAGACATTTTACAGTCCATCAAAGTAAATGGACTGAAAGTATTTTTGTGCAGACCACTTGGTAAATATGGGCAATTATGTATGTTGTTTTTAAGTGTGCATCCTATAATGACATGTAGACAACACACCAAATATCTATGAACAAGATGGATGGAAATCAATTTGATTACAACAAATCTAGTAACGTGTGAATGTTTTGAAAGTTGCTTCACACTTGTGGGGGGTGTGATGGACTGGCCTGATCTTGTGTTTAAAAAAGCCCTCGGCAGGGTTTATTTATAACGCAAAGCAACATAAAGTTTTGGGTACCGTCCCTTTAAGCCAAAACAAAGCATAAAAATAAAGCCTACTTCATCTTGGAGACTTACAAGAATGACCAGTCACTAACCAACTGACTGGCCGGATAGGCCAGCTACGAGTCTGAAACACAAAACAGCACCAGGATGCAATATATATCAAAGTCATATCTTAGAATGCTGGTTCTGCATACCCTGGTTTCTCCAGGCAAACTTTGGTTTCCGTAGGCTTGTCTATAGTGCAGGGTTGTTGCTTCCCTACTGTTACCATTTAGATTCCTCTGGGAACATGAAGCCTGGGTCCCTGCAGGCTTGGAGCTGTTACTGTCATTTGGGATCCAGCTTGTCACAGACATTCCTTCTGTTACCCTCCATTCTAGTTGCAACAGGAACAGGGACAAGCAGTCACTTCCTGCCTTTTAAACCCTGTTCAATAGGAGTTCATTACATACACCTTATGCAGCTCAGGTAGGAAACCTGGCACCAGTGTATAGTTTCCTGATCCTCGCAGAGTGAGTGAGTTAACTCCTTCACTACCACACACCTCCCCACTCAGAGTATAGTCCTGCACACACACACACACACTCTGCCATTTAAACATCCCCCCCTTCTTGGGACGAAGCTCTGCCTCACAGGCGAGTCATTTGACCTTCTTTTCTTCTTTTTGACTTCCAGTCCATTAAAGCCCCAACCTTTTCTTTAGTCTTTTCGGTGTCTTCCACACTTTCTGACTTCTGAAGCACTCTATGGATCTTGTTCTCCATATTGCCCGGTCTTTTCCTAAGACCATCTTCACTCCTACCAGTAACTTTGGTTTTCTGCTTTGAGGGCATTATCTGGTACTCAGGACATGAAATACAGAAATTTGCTACCTCCATTGTTCACTGCCACGATGTGTAGTCGTGGTTGAAGAGAACACTGGTGACAATGTCTCTGTAACGTGCACTCGAACTGTGTCTCTCCAAGTATTCACTCTAGCTCATATTTCCATTTCATTTACTCTTCTTTAACTCGCTTGCCAATGAGTTCTTTCACCAGTCTTGTGTTCTCTTTTTCCATGTGACCTCACTGCAACGACCTTGCAGATATGATTGGTTATGATGTAGGATTTGAATCTGGACTGAAAAACACCAACAGCTCTCTTCACGTCCCTGTAGTGCTTTTGTTGCTGATACTTCCCAAAATTGGACTGTAGTAGACTCACACATTCCTTCAAGTATTCACACTTCTTTCTTTGCTGCTTCATTCTCTAAAATGACTGAATAATGCAGGCTGCTTTATTCTGGTGATATAGCCGATGAGCCTTCATCCCTCTGTAGGCAGCCTGTAAAATGATAATCAGAGAATTGGTTCAAATAGCTCTCTCTCTCCATTCCTCCTTGGATAAGGGCTCTGCAATATTTCTGAAGTGTTAGAGTGCTCTTCTCTCTTTGCAGCAAGTTTAGTTCACTAGCAAGAGACTTCTTTCTTGACTACATCCTGCAATTTTATCACCATCTTTTCCATGGACTCCTTCTGTAACCCAAGTGTTTCTTTTATTTTTTTAATCGCTTTAACTTTGATCTCAAATGGCTTCAGAGCTTGTTCCATTTTCCTTTTGAACGATTCAGCTTGATACTGCAATTTTCCTCTTAGAGCCTCCAGCTCTTTCCTGCGCTTGCTCTGAGTTTGCATCAATGCCTCCCTCATATTTTGGAGCGCTGCCAATTTCATTGCTACGGTCGCAGATGCTTGCTTTTTCCACACTTTTCTCCTGGGAATACTGAGTTTTGGGGATGGAGCAGCCTCTGTGCTCCTCCAGCTCCAGTTTCTAGATTGCATTGTTCTCCCTTTCATACAGAGCTACCGGCCTTTAAGCTCCTCCTCGAGCAATGCTATGGTTATGCTCAGTGTGGCCTTCAGTTCCTCATGCTTCTCTCTGGGGACACACTGGGTATTCTTTTACTTTTACTTTGTTAGCAGCCTGGATAGTTTCTCCCTGCAGAACTCGCTGCTTCTCCTCGGCATCCACCTGTTTCTCCTTGGCCACCTGCAAACTCGCATGCAGCTCTTGCAGCATGTTTTCTGCTTGTTTGTGCTGCTCCAGGGAGACACATTATTCCTGCAACTCTCTCTGCATTCTGCAGTGCTTCCTGCACTTATAACGTTTCCTGGGCCAATTGTTTCCTAACTTCTTCTGCTTGATGATGCTTCTCATTTCCTTCACTGGCCTGGTTAGTCAAATTTGAATTTTCCTTTTCAGACTTGCATTTTCTCTCTTTACAGTCTCTAAATGAATCAGGATATTTTCCTAAGCATTCTTCAATTTACAGACCTATGTGCTGATAGTGAGGACCTGTTTCTGGGAGACTTCCGGCTCTATAATGAGATTATGAACATCTCTCTGAGAGACCTAAAAGTAGTGATTCCAGTCAGCAATCATTGTGTCAGACTCTCTCTGTTTTCATTCATGGCAGCAACTGCTGCCTTTACCTTCTCTATAAACACACACTTGGCGACTACCGCCGACAGGTCTCTCTGTAGCTTAGCCTTGGTATCTTGCTCTTTACACAGTATAATCCTTCGCGGAGAAGGCAACTGTTCTGCCTGGTACTTTCCAGTGCCTTTTCAGTGCGGCTCAAGGAATCCTCCAATCCAGCACTGACTGCCAATCAATCTGGGCTACAGTCCATCTCGACTCCTTTCGAACACATGCTTTCCTGACATCCCATGATAATCTCTAAACGTGTCTACAACCTCCTTTGTAAGTTAAGGAATTTTCTCCTTTCCTTTACCTTAGAAATTCCCAAGGTATCAGTGGTACTGAAGGTACACTCACTGTAAAGGACTTCTGCATTTTCCTTGTGTCCCCAGCGCATTTCTTGCTGCTGAGGCTATCCTTTTCACCCTCATCATCATCGTCATCATACGACCTGCAGGGATATTGCTTGATGTGGCAGGGCTCTTGATACCATAAAAATACTGCTCATTCCTGAAAAGACATTGTTTCATGTGGCCGAGTACATTACACAATAAACAATTTTTTTCTCCATTTTAGACCTTTAAAGAGTATTATTCACCAAGATCTCTGGGGCCGCTATTGCATCAACACAGTCCACTCTTTTCATGCATATATTCCAATCACAGCGGGTAATCCTATGCGGTGTGGCAAACTTTACTTCCAGAACCAGTACCTCGTGTAGGTCACTGTGTGTGTATTAGTTTCCCTGATTCAGCGCAGCCATTTTGAAAACTTGCTGGGTTTTTTTCCCAGTCACCTGGTGGTGCAGACTTTAGTCCCAGAATCAGTACCTATTGTGGGTCACCGTCTATAGCCACCTAGCTCTCTTTTCTCATAGAATCAGTACCTCTCGCAGGTTACAAACTGTTGTGCAGCCTCATTTTGTTGCTTTATCCAGTGCAGTGGTCCTCGTCTTTCTGCCTGAATTTGTGGTTCTTTATTCTGTTGCCCTCTGTATGCATTTCTTCTGCCGACCTCTAGTACTGTATGTGATGGACTGGCCTATAGGCGAGGTCAGAGAAACACATACACATAGATCTTGTGTTTAAACAGGGTTTATTTACAGCACAAAGCAACATCAAATATTGGGGTTTTGTCTCCTTAAGCCAAAATAAAGCATAACAACAAAGCCTTCTCCATCTTGGAGACTTACTAGACTGACCAGTACCCAACTACCTGACTGGCTGGATAGGCCAGATACCAGTCTGAAAAAGAAAACCGCATCAGGGCGCAATATATATCAGTCTTATCTTAGTATGCTGGTCTTGCATACTCTGGTTGTGTAACGCTTGCGCTGCCCACAAGCAACACAGGACCCCGGTACTGAGGTGGGGAAGTAGGAAACCATGCACCCACAGCAACGGAAGCGTGCGTGGCAGGCAGATTGTCAAATGTAGCCGGATCTGGCTTGGGGAGAGTGGGTTAGTGGATACTTGCCAAAGTCTTGGAATGGAGAGTTCAGAATAGTGAAGTCTGTTAGCCGTGGTCTGGGGTTGGAGAGGTCAGAATTGTGGAAGTCTGTATAGCCGTGGTTTAGGGTTGGAGAGGTTAGAATCGTGAGGTCCGTATTACAGTGGTCTGGGTTTGAGCTATCCGGTCGAGGGTAGATTCTAAGGTCAAGCCGGGTCGGTACCTGAAGAGTTAAACTGCAAGGTGAACACAAGACAAGGAGTAGGGCACAACAGATGTAGGAGCTCAAGGCTACAAGGAATTATGCTCAGCAATGACTGGGAGTGAGAGCAGGGTAATTATGGGAAACAGGAACAAGTAGCAACAGAGGCAAGGATTGGCTGCAGGAGACACGTGGGCTAATGAATACTTGCCACGCAGCTGAAGAGCGGTGCACGTCTTCATGTGCGCGAGAGAACCGCGGTGCGTCGGAGGGGGCGGAACTAAGCTTCGTGGCACTCTAGAAGAGCTGCGCATGCGCGCACACACTGTAAGCAGAGCGGGGGTGCGCGCACACACTGGTGCTAGAGCGGAGGTCTGAGATAAGACAGGTAAGGAGGGAACACATCGCAAAGGACGTGTTCCCCGATTCCTTACAGGTTGTCCAGGCAAACTTCGGTTTCTGTAAGCTTGTCTGCAGTGCAATTTTGTTGCTTCACTGCTGTTACCTGGTAGATCCCTCTGGGAACAGGAAGCCTGGGTCCCTGCAGGCTTGGAGTTGTTGCTGTCGTTTGGAGTCCAGCTGGTCACAGACAATCCTTCTGTGACCCTCTGTGCTTGTTGCACCAAGAACAGGAACAGGGACACACAATCACTTCCTGTTTTTAAACCCTGTTCAATCAGGAGTTCATTACATACACCTCATGCAGTTCAGGTAGGAAACCTGTCAACAGCGTGTAATTTCCTGATCCCTGCAAAGGGAGTGAGCTAACTCCTTCACTCCCTCACAGGGGGCAATATTTGTCTTAACCATTTAAGTTCTGGAAGTTGATCCTCTGGCACTCAACACATGATTTCTTGGTGTAGTGATTACATGTTTGCAGGCAGGACACCACAGGATGTGAACAGAACTGAAGGATACTTTGCTATCACAATTCCCGTGTACACAATCATCAAATATTTAATACATAATATGCTCTGTATGTCCAGGACCCCCAGAGTTCTGTCCCTTATGATGTGCATCTTGGGACACTCAATGTGTAACATTTCACATTTTGAGAATTTTGCTAAATTTTATAATGATTGAAATGTTGCCAGCATTTTGAAAAACAATAAAAAATTTAAGCAAATTGCAAAAAATTGTGGCCAAACTCAAATTTCTAATAATTTTTTTTTTTTGTAACCTCATCCTCCTTTTTTTTACCGGGATGCTAACCAGCAGATCAACGGAGCTGAAACAACTCCGGGGGACCCCCTGACTCCCAAGATACTTATGGGTAAAAAGTGGCAACGTCCTCAGTTGAGGCTTTCAATTGGCTATGGAGATTAAAGAATCAGGAATTACTAGTGGCACCTTGACTGGTAAGTATCTTAGGAACCAAGGGGTCCAATAGCGACAGTAAAAATAAAGCAGCTTTGGGGATCACTCGGCTCCCATCCTGGTAAAACTGGGGGGAATCTGATAGGGGGAATTGCTGCTTTAACTTAGAAGGGCAGTGGCTGTATGACGTGAAGAGGCTGAGGTTTCCATTAGAAAGATGTGAAATTCTAATAAATTATGAAAACAAGGTTACAGAGGTAATGTTGCGACGATTTAGTCCAATCAAACATATTAAAGGAATAGTATTTCAATGGATTAACACAATTTAACACACACATTCCCAACTAGCTCAAACTCCTACACCCACCACATCATGAATATATATTTATGTCAAAAAGAGTGCTGCTGGCATGGCAAATGTATACAACAAAAGACAGGGGTGCCCAATGCTACATCCAATTAACAAAACACATAAAGTAATACATATAAAGTTTAAAGGGGAAAGAGCCATAGTAAATCTCCTCATACAGTACAGAGGTAAAGGGAAGGGTTCACAGTGTAGTGTATTAATTTTGGTTATACCTTGACGTGGTATGCAGGCTTATGACACGTTGGCCAAAGGGTTTAACGAAATAACCAAGTAAATATTATTATTATTATTATTATTGAAGTATTTAAACTTTATACGTATTACTTTATATGTTTTGTCAATTGGATGTAGCATTGGGCACCCCTGTCTTTTGTTGTTAACACAATTTAACGCTGCCAGCAACAAAGTTTCAGCAACTAAAAGTTTAGCCCTATTAACTTTCCTCTATATCTCTGGAAATTACCGAATGCTGTTACATTGAGTTACATCTGTAATCGTCTCCTGTCATCAGGCCATAGCTAATGTCCAACAAAATGTTAAAAATATTCAATATATATTGTAAACAAAAAATGGCATACATTTCCTTTTAGAATTATCGACAAATTCCTTTTTACTTTGCCACTTCTGCTGGGTATGGTGTGGTCTCTTTTTGGTTTGTAAATTATGTTTGATTTTTTACAGCTTAGTAGTTCATAACTTGAGGGAGGTGGAGCAAGGCCCAATGCAATATGAATTTACTGTAACATATTATTGGAAAATGTTTTGAAAAATGTGTGTCTGCATACGCCCATACAAAGTCAGCCTGGGTATTTGTACTATTTTGAATTTTTCAAATTCGATTTTCATTTTTTGGTGGAAAAAGCTAAGTGTACTTTAGAAATTATGATGCAATTCCTCTCATACTGTAATGCTGTAATGCTTTTGCGTACAGTATGTACAAGATTCTATCATTGTTTATTATTTAATATAATGTCATTAGAAATATGTTGAAATTATAAACAGGATATAGATTTTAGATAAATAGAATTAAGTATAGCTTACTTTGGCAAAGCTAATAAATTACCTTGGTCAATTCACATATTCTAAGTAGATCTGTCTGTCCTCCACCATTCAAAATCCGAGTATGCTCAAGAGCTACATCTTCATCTCCATTTGATATTGGGGCTGGGATGAGCTTTATTGCCCTAAAAAAAAGTTTTTGCATTATTATGAATTATTTACTACATAAAACATATGCTTATTATACCTTGTGAGATCTCAAGGGGACATGAACACAGACTTGTCAAAAAGGGAATGTTTACTTTTAACTACATGAAGGAGGGAAGATGCTTTGTCTATATATTTATAAGTCACAGAACATTGTCCCCAAGTAAGAGTACTGTATCATCAACTTGTGTCAAAATTCTGACACGTGCACTGCCTTTTGGCAGATCTAAAATCAGAAATCGCACAGAAAAGGTTAAAAGTATTAAATTAATTGAGCTTCTTAAAAAAAAAGAAAGAAAATACAGCAGAAAAACAACCCATAAACTTAATAAAATGGCAAAATATGTCAGATATATTGATGTTACTATGCAACTCAAGATTATAAGGAAAGGGAACTTAACTATCTAATTATATAGAATTTCCTATTGGTTGGTTGCAGATGCTATCTTTGAAAATCCAGGACATACACCAGTACTGAAAACAAAGTATCTCAGGGTTCATCTCGAGGGGAACCCCCTGAATCAAATTATGTAAAAAACAAAATTATAATAAAATCAATAACCATTTTGGGAAGGCTTGCTGCTTTAAAGAGGCATATACTGTAGACTTGGGTAAAATATGCTCTGATTTAGATTAAAGCAGTTTTAACATTCATATACAGTAGGCAGGTCGTGGGCATTTTATAAATATTTTAGATTTGTGGTAACTGAGTATTTGTTGATACCTATATTTGAGCACTTGGGGTCAGATCCATAGATCTGTTAACTCAGGGCACGTAACATGACATTAACAAAATCAGATATTTTTCCCCCCCGAGGTTAACACATCCCAACAATTATTATATGCAAAAACACCAGCAGACAGAGACATGGAGAAAGTCCTATATTGGTATAGCACCCATATTTACATCCACAAACATACCTTTATACACACTCTCTCTACAGCAAAACCATATATCAGGGTATGGATGGAAAAAAGGCAACCTTTAGGAACTACTTAAATAGCATCATGTTTAATACCTGCATTAAACTTAATGGATCTATGTAGATATGCGTTGTCCTTTTGCAGGGCTGGCTTGAAGGTGGTGCTTTTGGTGCCATCGCATCAGGCCTTACGCTTACAGAGGCCCTGCATTCTTCCCCACTTTAGTTAAACTTATTGCCGGAGCAGAGCGCGGGACCGGGTGTGAAGACCGCAGGACCGAACGGCACGGCTGAGGTGGGGATAGAGAAACACCGACCTGAGACCACGAAGCCAGGTCCAGATTGCGGATTCTGTCGTCGTGGGTAGCTAGGTCTGGGTTGGAGATTGCAGGGTAAATGGTAACAAGGCAGGGGTCAAAGAAGGCGGCACAGGAGCGCTGGTCAAGGTCACAGGCTGGGGTCGGTACCAGGAAAGGCTTCAGCATAGGAGCTTCAGCACAGTGAAGGTGAAGACTTCAGGAAACAGTGAAGCTTCAGCAATGTGGCATCAGCACAGGAACGGCCTTTGGAGGAAGGAGGCTTCAGGAAACAGGGAAATTCCACACAGGGGCTTCAGCACAGGAATGGCCTTTAGATGGAGGAGGCTTCAGGAAACAGGAAGCTTCAGCACAGGAGCTTCAGCATATGAATGGCCTCTGGAAGAAGGATAGGTACTGGAAGCAATGAAGGCCTCTGGAAGCAGGGTATACTGTAGACAAACCACTGGAATAATTAAACTGTAGCACTGGGGATCCAGTGCTTCAGCACAGGAATGGATTTCCGAAGCCGGGTAGGAACTGGAAGCAAGGAAGGCCTCTGTAAGTATGGTATATTGCAAACAGGCCACAGGAACTGTGAAGCTATAGCGCTAGGGATCCAGCGGTTCAGCACAGGAAGGCCAGAGACAGGCCAAGCAGAGGTGCATGTGACAAGCACAGGTTACAGGAATGAAAATCCTCAAGGGATACAAGAATTATGCCCAGCCCTTTCCTGGTGAAAGGGCTGACCCTAAATAACATTGACAGCCAATAGGGGTAGAGCTGTACAGAAAGCACCATCAAGCAGACTTCAGTATAAGTCCAGAAATAGCTGTTCCCAATTGCTCAGTTCAGGAACAGATTTGCATGAAACTCTACAGCCCTGTAATGGTGAGTTCCAGCCAAACCCAGGACCTTCTGGTCCTGGGTTTGGCTGGAACCTACACACCGGAGGACAGAAAATAGACTTGATAATCGCCGTGAAGTGCTATCTCTGCCTTCTTTAAACATACACATTTTGAGTGCATTATGTTTTTTACTGTGTTCATTTTTTATTAAAGCGCTATGGTATCTTCTGTTTTCTTTATCATCACTCTCATCATCTGAGCGGATGACTTGAAGAAGCCAAGTAGAGCCCAGAAGTTTAAAGCTGCTTCAAAGAAAAAGAGCACAGTGGTGCCCAGCCATCTGCCCTGAGTTAAAAGAGCCCAGCTGAGTCCAGCAGCCTGAGAGTAAATGCAATCATCTAGACTCAAGTGGAGTCACTGCTTACATTTGACAACTATCCTGTAAGTGCAATAGTCTTAGCGGGACTTTCTCCTATATTTACAGACTACACTATGGGGCCTATGCAGAGTTCTGCGAGAATGGCCATTCGACAGACTTAGGGCCTCATGCAGTAAGCGTCGATTAAGTGAAATCGGCAAGCTTACCGATTAGTCATGTTATTGGCGATTTTTCCTCTCCGTATGCAGTAAGTGCCGAATACATTCAAAATCAACCCGAAAACAAATCCGCCCACTCTCACGATGATTAGCCGATCACACACAGGTGTATCGGCGTGCGTGGCGGGGTGCTGATAGGTTGCCCAATCACAAATCTTGCTGAATCAGGCGAAACAAGCATGTATTGGATTGCGCGCCATATTTAAAGGCAACGTGTACTGCTAATCATTCTCTGTGTTGTTGGGAGTGAGAGAGAGAGAGACGCACAGAGCTGGCTGATTGAAGATTTGCATATTGACTGAGAGACTTGTTGTGTATTGGGTGAGCTTTGTCCATTGTTGTTTTGTTTACATCTTTGTCTTGTTTTATATGTGGAAGTGTTTCGTGTGATTGGCTGTACATTAGTTGTCTGTTTTTTGTGAGTGCTGGAAGTATGCCCGCAAAGCGTGGGAAGAGTGATGCTGGTGGGAGTGGGAGTGCTACTCGTGCGAGTACGCGTCGGAGTGAACGTACTGTTCAGGGGAGTGATGTTGCTGGTGCACCGAGTGGTGTTGCTGGGAGTGGGAGTGCTGTTGCTGGGAGTGTGAGTGCTGTTGCTGGGAGTGGGAGTGCTGTTGCTGGGAGTGGGAGTGCTGTTGCTGTGAGTGGGAGTGCTGTTGCTGGGAGTGGGAGTGTTGTTGCTGGGAGTGGGAGTGCTGTTGCTGGGAGTGGGAGTGCTGTTGCTGGGAGTGGGAGTGATGGTGCTAGGAGTGGGAGTGCTGGTGCTAGGAGTGGGAGTGCTGGTGCTAGGAGTGGGAGTGCTGGTGCTGTGAGTGCTGCTGGTGGCGCAGTTGCTGATGGGGTGGATGGTGGTGGCGTGCTTGCTGGTGGGCAGCTTTTGGAGTCTCTTCCATTGGAAGAAGGAGAGTCCAGTCAGCACCAGCCAAGCTCTGACCCTAAACCTGCTCGGAAGAAACGTGTGGAGAAGCCACGTAATCCTCGCTTCAATGACCAGGAAAATACAGCTCTTGTCACTGGCATTCTGGAGCACTATGACAGTATATATGGACATTTACTAGGTAAGTGTACCTTAACATTTATTATTCAAATACATGTGATCCTAGGTCATCTGAGTTTTGTTCATATGCAAATATGGGTTCAGAATATCTTTCTATGTTAATTAGTGTGGAAACACAGCTTTTTATCATGCGTTACAAGGACAACTAAACACAGGCGGTCAATTTGCCATAACTGCATACAATATGAATGCAACCTTGCTTACATGTATAGGTTTAGTAGTGAATGCTCATGTGCTTCACATATTACACCTAAAACAGCATGTTTGCTATCTCTTGGAACAGCTAGCAGTGTAGGAAACTGGTGCTTCTATTATTATTAATTTACCTCATATATTTTATATGTTTTTCAAGGGCGGACAAGTTCAGCAAGCAGAAAAGAAATGTGGGACACAATAGTCATTGGTGTCAATGCGTGTGGGAATCATGTGAGGGACAAGCGGAATTGTCACAAGAGATTTGATGATATTAGGTCCAAATTGAAAAAGAAAATACAACACCAACGCGTGCATGCTACTGGCACTGGAGGTGGGCCGACACCACAACGTCTCATATTAAGTCCATTGGAGGAGCTGCTTCGGGCAAAATTACTTCCCGTCGTCGTGGAAGGCTTACCTGGTGACCGTGATATAGGAATTTATCCCTCACAATTTCCACCAGGTGAGAAATATTAATGTACTAGGCGTGTCGTTGCTTACAGTTATTTTGCATATTTACACTGCTTTTTATACTGTCTTCACAATATAAGCATACCTGCATCTATATATGTATATGTCTGATTCTGTATATATATATCTCTCAAAATAGACATATATGTTGTAGTCCAACTAAAAGCAGTAACTAATATAGCACGTGCCATTGTGTGCTCATTTACATGTGAATTCCCAAAATGCATTGCTGCAGTGGAAGCAATTGATGGTGGGCGAAGATGGGGAACAACAGGGTAGTACACATGTGTAACACATGTTAATGAGAAATTATTACTAGCTACAGGTACAGAACATAAATATGTATAATATTATTGTGTATTTTATTTATTTTACTCCGACAAACATGACATTACTGCCTATTTTAAGCATGCATCAAATATATTGCATGCAACGGCCTACAAACATCACTTGCACTAACACATCTATAGTTGTTTATGAAAAGGTCCATTTTTGCTTTAAGTCATATACAGACAGCATAATGAGGCACACGTATCATATGTTATGTCATTGTTTTCATAACTTACAAACTGCACACGACTATTTAGTTCATCTACCATTGTGTTAAAGCAGCTGCAATTAATATCTCATCACAGCATACACTTCAACAGAGGGGGTGGGGTTCAGCACACACACTAATTACAGCCTCATTTTAGGGTCAACTTAGTTCACACCATTTTCACCTGTTTCAAGTAATTGAAAGGTGTGGCTGATTAGGCTTTTTGGGGAAGTGAATACCGTTCTTACAACCTGACTAGCACAACTGAAGTTAATCACATTCATTTGAAAGCTTCACTTTAGCTACTAAATGCCCCAACAACTCATTACTTATCAAAGCGTACGTCACACATTAGTTCACTCATATCTATAGTTGAACTACTACTATCAACGACACATTATCACACACTGCATGTGTTGTCTTGTTGAGTCACAGCCACATTCAGGTGTTCCACATCTTATATTAATGTACCACACATATCCTCTACCAAAAACAACACTTTTTGCAATATGACCACCTTCATGATAACCATTGTGAATGGTCATCTCATGATAGTTATGTACATTATGATACTGATATCACTACACAACATATGATTTTTATGTACAAATTTTATCTATTTATCCTCACGCATTACTGCAGAAACATAGTATGTTTTATGTTAGGGAACTCAAAAGTTCTAAGTACACAGGCATGTACATTGTTATTACAACTATTTATGTTCACTTTCACACACACATTTTGGGTTAAGGAACTGATGCTGTTACGTACTCATAAATACAGAACATACAATAACTGTTTGTTCAATATTTACACATGTAAATGTAAAACTTATGTTATTGTTATATATAGTTGCCCCTGAAGGACATGTGTCACCTGAGACGGAACAAGTGTCTTCACCTGGGTCAGCCAGCTCAACACACCTAGAAGGTGAGTGTATCAGTTGGTGGCCATATAATATGTGCTCTTCTATATGTTATGTTGTCATGTTCATTATTTGTTTTGCACATGTTCTTTAAATAGGATTACTTAGTGTTTGTGAAAATGAAGTGTAAGGCAACATGTATTGTGTTAGTGATGTTAACTATCATGTAGGAGTTGTGAGTTTAGAGCAAGTTTTCATTCACTCATATTTCATACTGAGTCCAAACATTATTCTTAAGTCAAGGTAGTTTTTAATGTGAGGTTATAAAACGTATGGAAACATGTTAGTTGTTACTTATGACACAGTAGAATTACATAGTAACACAGCAGAGATTAACATGCCATTTAATAATGTGTACATTTATTTGTAGAACATGATGAAGAGGATTATGATGATGATGATGATGATGATGCCGCCGCCGCCATAGACACACAAATACAAGCAAGTGACCATGAAGAGGTTCCAATTGAAACTGTTTTACCGCCAAATCGTCCAGCAAATACCACATATGATGCAATTGTAGCTTCTGAGGGAAAAATTGTGGAAGCAGAAAATCGTCGCCATTCTGACCTGATGACAGTGCTGGAAAGGATGATTGCACTGCAGGAAGAAACAGTTTCACAATTGGCACATCTCCACAGAGTCTTCATTGAAGTGCCTAAACAGTTGCAAAAAATCAACACCTCATTCGAAGCATTAGTTGTTCAGCAAACACAAGCTAATTACTTGAGAATGACTAATGTATCACAATTCAACATCAACACCTCACAGGCAGGATCTGTTCATGCTGGCCAGTTTTCACCAAATTCATCTGATCTTCATTCACCATGCTGTGCAGGTTCCTGACGACATCCTACCGCTGCCATCTGTACAAATTCAGCAGCTGACACCTACAAAGGAGGCGACA